>NW_019729208.1:854717-881575 GCF_002891405.2 Cryptotermes secundus | reverse complement strand
TAGGAGAATAATGTACAGATTCATCATTAATGAAATTTTAAATTAAAACTGCCATCCACGGCGTGTTCTGGAGATCCCGGATTTATTTACCCCGAAGTGTGTTCCACTCCCATCTCCAAAGCACCCGTATCCATGAGAGAAAGAACTCAAGCTCGAGCGACAGTCGTGGCAACTGTAAGTGGGCGGACGGCTATAGTTAAGTCTTACGGTATGGGAGATTACGAGCAACTGGTCACCGCATAAAAGCTGACTGACCTATTCTTTTCACTCCCCGTGCCTCAGCTGCCAGCTTCTAGCAGCAACAGTCCTCTCACTCACTCCCTCATTCAAGCGAAACTAACTGCAGGCGAGTCTGAGTGTGAGCCTTAAGCTACTACCGACAGTCAGTCGGCCAGTTTCCCTTGGAATGAAGCACCCATCTGGGACTTATGACCAGATTTTTATTACTGCCAGACAGTGGTGAGGTTGATATGAGGCGCTCTCTCTGACTAGAAAACGGTTCTGTCTTTTACAATTGCTGCTGACCCTCGCCAGCGCAGTCATTCTCGGGTCCGAGTCCCGTGGGACTCACGATTCAATACTTCCCCTTTTCGCCTCCTACACCTCGCAGGTCTACGGTGGAGGTATTCGACCCCACCTCCACACGGGATTAACTATATCCATTATTTTTTTAAGTTATAGGCCCTGCATGTGACATTAATTGTGTATTACTTTTCGTACTAACTGCAACTCATAAACTGTCCTACTTATTATATTTTGGCACGGACCTCGTAGAAAACACAGTTCCTCTGTTGTAGTGCAAATGTTGCCGTGGAATCATACTTGTTTGGGGAGCCGGTTGTTTACAGTTGCTTATTTCGCGGTCGTTGCCTAGCAACAGGTCTACGTGCCACAATATTGTGACATGTTGCGCAACCGAGGACCCTTACCTCCCCAGCGGCACGTGGCGGTAACGTAGCGCTCGCGTAGTAGGCGAGTCATCACCCCGCCACTCTCCCCGCGGTGACGTCACGAGCGGAGCCGAAGTGAGCCGAGCGGAGCCGAAGTTAGCCGAGTCCCCGCAACCTGGTAGCTATGCAACGCGAGTCAACAGCGGTGACGTAACAGGATGACGTGGCACTCATTACGCAACAGGCAAGCACTGCGGATATATAAGTGAGCTGCACAGCGGCTGCGAGTTAGTTGTAACGTAACAGTCGACGAGTCGAGTTGTAACGTAACAGTCGCCGAGTCAGTTGTACTGCGACAGTCGCAGAGATCAGTAGTAGTCGAGCGAGAGTGTGTTATCAAGAGTTCTCCAGTCAGCCGACTGCAGTTGGAGTATAGCAGCCGTCGCGGAAAGAAGAACCGGACGTGTGTGTAATTGTGTAATTGGGAGCGCGTGATACAGTGATACAAAGCTCCCCTACTGTAAACGTGTAGACTGCTGAAGACAGAGTGAACTGATTTGCGCATAGGGTGATAAGTAATTATAGCAGTTACTTGTAGATTGTTAAATAAACCAATTAACGATCTCTACGGCGTCTTCAGTAACGAAACAGGTTACAATATTTTTAACTCAAGAAACGATTGAAGATGAGGAACGAGAAACTTGTTTAATGACGAATGTTAAGAATTGTACTTTGAACGCTCAAATTGTTAGGCGCCATCATCAGGACGATCAAATAAATGGGGATGAAATAGACGGGATATGTGAATTCTATGAACTGCGAATCCAAACAGAATACTCGTATTGAATCGGAAAAACTGCAGGGAAGAGTCAGCATTGTACACGAAAACAGAGCTGAAAAAACAATCCAAAATGTGCTACTTAAATACATGATTCTTAATGGTTTATTTTGGATTGATCCGGCTCAGGATAGCAAACAGACTCAGACTCTTATGGACCTCTGGGCTCCACATGACCTGACAAAGTCTTACAGTTGTTACCAGGATAACGTAGAGAGCAGTACAGTTGAGTGTATTTGAGGTCTTAGGTATATATCATTATTTATTCTCAGATGAAAATAAAGTCAGCATGGAAACTCAGTGTTTTTTTTAATTCATAGTGTGGGGGGTGGATTCAAGCTGGGTCCACTCGGCAAGTCAGCCGCTGATTGGCCTATTGTAGCCTTTCCCGGGTGATTATGATGATGGAGAATTTGGTGGAATGAAGATTGGCAGGAGAGACCGAAGTACTCGGAGAAAACCCGCCCCAGCGCCACTTTGTCCACCACAAATCCTGCTTGACCAGACCCGGGAATGAACCCGGGCCGCCTCGGCGGAAAGCCAGCGACTAACCGCTTGAGCGATGGCGCGGCCCAAACTCTATGTTACTTAAAGTTGAAAAACGCTGTACTTTGTAGTAGGCAAAGGAAGCCTTTGGTGAATATTGACGTATGTTCTCTTCCTGCAGAACTCCTGACCCTCTCTACTAGATCTGGACCGTTTCAGAAATTAGGGCTGTTCTACAATAGCTGTCTGAAAACGAGGGACAAGAGAATATCAACTGCTCCAAGTGAGTAATGATTTTACTTACGTCACATATGCTCTCTGTTTGAATGGGAATTGTACACTTTATCAAATCATCTGGCCTGCATTCGAGGCGATGTGAAGAGATGTCTTCGGGGGTTCTTGAAGGTCAATGAGTTGCCATGGTACTTCCTTCGAAATGGTGATGCCATTTATAATAATAGGTCTTTAGAAATCGTCAAATAAACTCTTCCCTTGCTAATATTTCCAAATTATAATTTCACGTGAAAAAATTAATATTATTTTCAGAACATATTGAAAGAAAAAATTAAACAAGAAGTTCTGGGAAAACTAAACGCCTGCCTTCTTTCACACGATACAGGCTGCATATAAAAAGACATGTCCAACAAGTTTTCTATTTAAGTTTTGAGGTTTTCACGGCGATGACTATGAAGAAAGTGGTCTTCTGGGTTTAGGCGCTGCGTTCCAAACCAGTCATCTGCTCTGAAGATGGAGGCGATACGTTCCTCCGAAACGTCGGCCAAAACGAAGAATACACGGCGCCTAAACCCAGAAGACTACTTTCTTCAATTTTTCTATTGTTGCATATATATTTGTTACCGCGATAATAATTTTACCTAACTGTTGTCTAGCAACGAAAAGGTGGTTACAAATAGAGATACGGACTTATGGAAGGGATTTATGAACTATGCCGTTGAGATGGGCTCAGGTGTCGTGATGTACATACCAAGTTTCATAAAGATTCTAAGTTAGATAGGGGAGGAGATTCACAGACACAAAGAGCGCATGGTGATCTCATATGCCTCCTTTTATTTTTTAAGAAAATAAAGGAAGTATGCCGAAAATATTTTTTTTATAAAATGTGCTGCTTTTTGCCAATTTCACCCTGAAAATGGAGGCAATATGATCTCTTGACACGCCGGGCTCCCTCCGAACTACGCGGAACTAAATCCAGACAACCATCATCTCAGTACTGACCACCGTAAGAATTTGATATCCGATAAATCCTAGAATCTCTTCATTGGTGTAAGCGTTTCAAGGTTAACAAAAGAGGAGGGATGTTGCAGTGTTCGCGCTGTTGAATGACTTAGGGGGGTACCTGCTGCCCGGAACTCCCCAGCCTCCCGACCTGACGCCCTTGCTGTCTCGCCTTTTGCTGGTCAACGGAGCGCCTCTTTTTGACGTTTACCTGGAACGAGACGTGGTCAACCGCACGCGCCTTGCTGTATTTCTTGACTTGCCACGCCGCTACGGCCACACAGCGAGGCTCCTGCATCGGCAATACCCAGAGGTAAGCTTGTGAATTCGTGGGATGTGCTGAGACAGAGCTCACGTAGTGCCCCTTGCACTAGCGGACCCATCTCACCAGTCCCGGATCATGATGATAGACGAATGTAGAACCTGCCACTTTGTTCACCACAAATCCCACATGATCGGATAAGTATTTGATAAGAAGCTGGGTGAACCTCGCAACTGACTTTCTAACAACTGCAATTGAGAATAATGAACATATGATACGTAAACTCAAGAATTCCTAATATGAACAAAAGACGTTCATTTCTTAATGCTTTAGTGGGTAAGATATACAGACATGTAGATATATAGAGAGAAGCATTCTGGAAACAAATTTTGTGCAGTAAATTTTACATAGAATTTTTCAATATATAAAATTCTAAACACCGATTTTAACGAACATTATTTTCCCCGTTTTACTTAAATGATGAGAGTAAAATTCGTCGTTTTTAAATAAGAATATATTTTCATCCAACCCGTGGTGTAACAGAGTGTTCAGAACACGAACCGAATGTCTAGGGACAGGTAACGACTCCACCTCGCACAAAACGTATGGAAAATCTACAACGTTTCAGCAATGAGAAAAGTTAAACTCGTTTGCAAATTGTTTCAGCAAACAGTTTATTCTATAATCTTTGTGTTTCAGGTGTTGAACGGCATCTTCGACTTCCACAGAACAATAAGACCGAGCGGCACACGAACCAGACGTAGCCAGAGCAAAGAAAGCAGAGCCTACACATACATTAAAGTGAGGATCTACCTGTCGCGCGCCACGTCTTAAATTGTTTTGGTGTATTCTTATTCGCCATCATTTGCCGGGTCACTTGTCAGTGAGTTACGACCTCATTTATGACTTTCACCATCTCTTCCTCTATTATCTTCCCACATGCCGTTTATCACGTATTTAGTGAGTCCATCTGTTCTTTATATGTGTTCGGTACATTTCTTGTTCCATCTTATTCCATTCTTTGTTTCAGTGACATTTACACTTTTGCATTTATACCTTGATTTCTAATTCCTCTACATATACTTAAGAAAATGTAACGCCCGTTCCGCGTCAGTTTTAAGGAATTATCGAGACGAATCATCACTTGACGGCTTTCCGACAACAGTACATACGAGAAGATATGAAGTCCCATCCGCGTCGGTTACTTTTAGTTGACTGAAATGCCGATGGAGGCGATATTTGACGGTCTGCCAGTGGTCTCATTTACTCACATCTGCGCAAGCGTTCTGTTAGTTTTAGTTAGTTTTAGTTTTAGTTTTTTAATGGCCTAATTTAATTGCAATATGAATCTGATCAATCAGTGGGATTTAAAAAATATGAGGAGCAGCGACTGTAGTTTTTATGACAACGTATCTGTGAGTCGAACTTGTGATTCATGGATCGTCAGGACTTGATGGTGAGAATCTCCGACCCTTTTGCCTGAATTTTCCACTCTACAGTAAGCAGCAGGATCATTGAGCATCGACCGATGTCTCTCGAAGCGGAAAATTTTACATTTATCAAATCTAGTTTCGGTTTTCACTCCATAACTCTTCCATTGACCACCTGTTACATATTATAGACTCTGAGGGACACTTCGAAATCATTGTTTCACACAGTACAACAGCATACATTTTATGGTTGTCTGCGTATTTCATATTGCTATTGATCATTGGTAGATGTTACGAAGAGGACCGAAAAATGGAAATAAGTTACTGCAAGTCAATGGGTTAGTCAGCATTTGCCCAGATGCGTTATATTAAGTGCATATTCAACGAAACGGCGAGTTCAAGGTGTACCTGAACAGGTAAATATATAATAGTGCCAACTGAAGACTTTTCTGGGATAGTAGCTACAGATGCGAATTTCGACATTTTTGCATAGAATTCCCAACATTATAATTTTAATATATTTCTGAATTGAAAAAATAGTTCAGTATTTTGTACCTAAATATTGATGTGTGATACTAATGCATCGTAATCAGTAAGTTCAGAGATTCAGTATTCAGCCCGGAGGCTGGATGTCTTGATGGAGTGTCACCGGTTTTTCTCGCTCATCTTCACGCAAATTCCGGAATGGTATCTCAGCTTAGATTAGGAACCATAAGGTAACCGGCCATGGAGGCCCATAAGTTTGTGAGACGTCGAGGCTCCCACATTTTCTAATTAGTCGACTCACACATGGCGGTGAGTTTGCCAGCCTTAAAAGCCGGCCGCCCTTTATCCCAAAGAAGATTCCTGGTACTCATTTCTGTTAGAGGCTGAGTCGAGCCCAGGACCATACTGCGGCTGGAAGGATTAGGGCAA
This sequence comes from Cryptotermes secundus, assembly GCF_002891405.2. Lineage (NCBI taxonomy): Eukaryota > Metazoa > Arthropoda > Insecta > Blattodea > Kalotermitidae > Cryptotermes > Cryptotermes secundus. Next base: position 875,518 of record NW_019729208.1, on the reverse strand, counting down.
ATAAAACTTTTAATGAGTAAATCAGGAATTGAATTCGTGACCTTCCGGCTTGTAGCATATTGGCTCCCTACCGCATGCCTCACTAATAGGAACCGTACCTTAGCAAATTATTTATTCACTGATTATCTCATAATTTGACTTTATGTAATTTTATCTATTGAAAGAGTTGTTAAATAAATAAATAAGTTTGGGAGAAGGTCTATCCACATCTGTACGAACTGAGATACTCGTAGGTTTACTCAGTGACTCCAGGCAAATGCCAAGATACTACTTCTATTCCATCACGACAACTTCCTTCCAAATAATTTCCACTTCATCAGTCATCAGTCATGTTACCATTCGAAGCTACATTTACCATATTTACCATCGTACATAGAATCAACTTCTGTAAACCAGACCCATTTGTTTATGTGTCTTGTCTTTCTTGACTGTTTGTACCCACCTTTCAGGACAGTGCAGAAGAGAAGCGGCTACTGAGCCTGGAGAAATTGGTACATAGGTTCCTTCCAAGCAACATGCCTCCAGAGATGCGAGCAAAAGAGGCACAGAGTATCCTTCTGTTCGCATCCATGCTCAGTAAGGTAACTCACACACATAGGAAACTTTACAAGCTTATAAATATTAATAATTTAAACTCTAGGCTCATCGTTAAAATTCCTACTCCTAATTAATCCTTTCGGGTCCAAAATTTACCTGAAGTTTAAAAATGGAGGTCGAACATCGTAGAAGACACACTTCGCTCCGGTTACAAAGATTAAGCGCAAAAATTTGTTTAGGAAAAAGACTGCGAAATTTAAAATAATGAAAATGACAGTGTCTATTATGAATTCTCTCTTTAGACACGTGACGCCGTATAATCTAGTAGATCGTTACTTACATTTCAGGGAAAGTACTGCCTCCATCTTTAATGTAGAATTAACTCTCGCACACTGAAGATTCTGGCAAAGGTGTTCCTTCAGAAACTTTGATGAGAAAGTACCAGATTCTATGGTGTCACATCCCAGAAGACATTAACCTTCGAAGCAATCTCTGTTAATTCTGAAATTCATAAGAATTTAGAACACTTTTTGGAGAAAGTGGAGGGTTTTGAGTGTTGCAGCAGATGAAATATACTATAAAAATCACGGTATTTTAATAGGTAAATGGTTACCCATATTAAGAACCAAATGAGAGGGAGTCAGTAAACATGTTACAAATTAAAGTAAATCAGTAATAATAGACGTAATAAGTTCTCTATTAATATCAGCAGGTAGCAGCACAGCCCAGCTTCATGACAGTCTAGTTAGGAGACGCGCATGCGCATCTTAAGAGGCTGGTTTCAGCAGTCAAAATGGCCACCATGCTTGAGGAATGTACTACCGAAGAGCAGCGTTCTGTTGTGCTTTCTTGTTGACAAATTAAATCAATGTAAATGATATTGTCAAGTGTAGCGAGTACGCGTGACGAAAATTAAGGGTTCTAGTTAGGAAAAATGGATTTATTGGCGTTCTCTTACAATTACACACATTAACTAACGTCTTCAACACTTCAACTATTGAATGCTCCTTGAACGAATTCAGTGATTTAAGTCTGTACGGAGACAAGTCCATTTCCGTAAGTCTCCCGTTCTCTCCGTAATTAATTCGTCTGGTAAACTCTTCGTGTTTGAGCTTCCTCGTCGGCTGGGATAGGAGACATCTTTAAGATTTCTGTATTTCGTATCTGCGGTAACTGCCTAAACACATGTTACCACAGAAACACCTCCAATTCCACAGTAACTAATATACTTAATAGAGAGTTGTCACGGAAGTCATGCATAATAATCCCATGGTAACAAGTTGTCACGAGAATGTACTCTGTTAGTACTCTTAACCTAGGAAATCAACTTCCAATCTGACTCCAATATTCTGGCTTTGAGGCGTCAAATAACAATATTCATAAAGAAATATTTTCTGTTTACGGTACGAAGTGTTTGTCACGTAAAGAGAATCACAGCTGGATCGAGAAATTCTATCAAGAGGTTCGAAAGTCGCAGATGATTCCGGGTCGTTTGCGGAAGTGACTAAGAAAGCAGTCAAAATCTTCTATGCTCCTTGTTTTGACGCTCGGGTAAAGCGCTAGGACTAGTATATCAATGTTGGTTGAGGATATGTCGAGAACACCACGCGTTTTACTTGTCATATCCGATTGTGACCTGTTTACTGATTCTCCCTCGTACATTTCAGACATTTCCACGAGAGAAAGATATTATCAATTCGTTCCAGAGAAGAGATGGTTATAAGAGCTACAACCTCTCGGAGCTTCAAGAAACATTCGGGTTTGTGAGTACGTTTATGTTGCTATAATATACTTCGTTCACATTTCTGGCGGATATGTCCTGCATCGTTACTGTAAAATTGTTCCCATTACAGGTTCAATGGAAACCACTTATGGATGACGTATTCGCTACCAACTTCACAGATAATGATATATTTTATGTGATAGATCCAAACTACTTAAAAGATCTTCATCAGATGCTGACCCACTTTCAGAACAGGTAACTGCAATTATTTCTTCGATTTCAAATTGTTAAGAGGCTAGTAGATACTAAGAAGTTTTAAAAACTGAAGATTAATAAATTAAAATTGTATATCTCTCAAGATGCCACTCCATTATTTTGATTGATAGGTACCGATGTTTCGAAGGAATTAGCTAGTTCCATCTTCAGGTTAATTATATTATAACATCTGTGTCATAATCCGAAAGATTGTAACATTAATGTAGGACCTGAGGTTATCACAGCAGTGGTTATGTAACGTCATGTAGTCCGTTGAAAGTCAACCGACGTTTCAGAGGAACATATCGCCTCCGTCTTCGAGGTTGAATAGACTGAGCAAGATACCATTCGGATTGCCAAGTACTTTTACTCTGGTATTTTGCTCGGCTTTTTCGATCCTGAACATGAAGGCGTTATGTTCCTCCGAAACGTCGGTTCAATTTCAACGGGCTACATGACGCTATATCCCAAAAGATCGTATTCTTCTTTAATGTTCAAAGGCGTCAGAAACTCGCATATTTTAAATTTGATTTTTAGGAGTTGTTAGCTTGTGTTGGTCACTTGTGAATTTTGTTTACTCTTATTTTACTCAGACAAAACTCTCGATAACTCACTTTATACCAGAGCTCTGCTTGCTACCTCCTTCATATTTATTCTTTGCTTGACTTTCTTGTCGATCCTGAAGATTGTGACATGTTCCTCCGAAACGCCGGCTGACTTTACACAGATACACAGCTGTATATATAATTATGTGTTCCAGAGTGATACATAATGCCCTTCTTCTTGTGTTTGCTCGAGACATCTTGCATGAGCTGATAAATACTACGGCCACACCGGATTGGTCAGGATTTTGTACACGTGTTACAATTAACGTCTTCGCCAAGGCAGTGAGCGCCCTCTATGTTCGACAGTTTTCACCTCAGTTCCTCGAAGAACTGCGTAAACAGGTGGGCTGTATTACTGTGAATTCTTTTGCAGAGTTTGATACTATACAGGCGTGAATCATACGAGTATTTTCTGGGATGTGTTGACTTGTAGTTTTCACGAAGAGTACCGACGTTTCGGAGGAATGTAGTATCTCCAACTTTGTTGTCGGTGAGTAAACCAGCAAGCATACAGCAACTCTAAGCTAACCAATGGAAGAATGATTCTGTCCCAGTTACTTTTAAGCTTAGATTGGCTTTTATCAGGCTCTATATTTCATGTGCCCCTCACTCATTTTACTCCCTGTTTCTGCTGGTTCCTTTCATGGCTTACTTTTCGGCCCAAAAGAGTCAGACGAGGTATATTCCATCGAAACGTCGTTGACAGTCACCAGACTACATACTATTATATACCAGAAGATTGAATCTCCATAGACAGCTGTGTGAGAATCTCACGTAAATCGAAGTGAAATATATTCGAAGCAAGAAGGGATTCTTATTGTGGCAGGTGACGGAGATGTTCACACTACTCAAAGTTACCTTGGAGATGAGGATCAGAAATTTGTCATGGCTGGACGAGGCGACGCGCAAGGCAGCGCTGCATAAGCTGGCTAATCTGCGTGGACATTTCTTCACGTGGCCTCAACTCTGGAACGAAACGTACGTGGACAGCATTCTGCAGGATGTGAGTTGCCACCGCCCTCTGCATGTGGCACTATGCACTTACTGCACGCCCAATTCTCCTCGTTTCTCTCATACCACCAATATCCTTGCCAGGAAAAGTTATATTTCATGGCTTTTACATATACAGAGAGAATATTTTTAATATTTTTTATCTAAGTGTTTATCTGAGATAAATCTTATGATACTGTCTAAAACATCTTCTTCTACTTCCATTTTTCGTGATAGGCTCCGTGGTCTGTTCCTACCAGAATTAATCTGAACAATGGATCTTACAGACGGTTAATAGGATTCCTTGGTCGGATGATCAGCCCTATAGCAAAGCCGCTAGCTACACAGGACAACACAAACATCGAAGCGACGCCGACAGACATCCATGCCTGAAGTTGGATTCGAACCCATGATCCAATTGTTTGAGAGGGTTGAAATATTTAATGCCTTAGACCGTGTGGCCAATGTGATCGGCTGTCTAAAACATATCTGAAAGCTATCATGAAAGATTTAGGTAGATCGTCAAGTCATCAACACAAACTACTAGGTTACAGTTTCAGTATACAATGGGAACAAACTTCACCATACCGGATATGGCGTTGATNTGACAAAGGCTCTTTCTTCTATAAGGTTTCCTACTTAAAATATGATGATTTATTTTTAAATAAAGCTAAACCTGTAGCAATCCCTGTAAGAGGCCGTGGAGGCCCAAAGGTTTGTGAAACGTCGAAGCTCATACAATTTCTAGACAATCAGCTCATAAATGACGGTGAGGTTGTCAGCCATACGCGCCGGCCGCTTTTTACCCACAGGAGTTTCAATTTAGTTTACTATTTAATTACTCCGTCGACACCAAGAACTTGCAGCCTCGGATGATAGGAAAGTTAATGAACGTGGAGCAACTGACGGAATGAAAATTGGAACCGTAACCCGAAACACTCGCAGAGACCCCCACCCTAACGCCGATTTTTTCACCTTCAAGTTTGAAGTTTGTGCTGTCTGGTAGGTAGTTACCAAACTTTCGGATGAAATTGCTGCCTCCACCTACAGGGAAGGAAAGGAAAAGAAACATGGGAAAATTATTCGCAAGTGTGGAAATGAAGAACCTGGACATTGAGCTAACTAATAGGAGTAAGCAGAATAATTTTCACAATAAACTGTTGCATCTTCCCTGAAGTTGATGGCAGCAATTGTATCCATAACGCTGATAATCACCTATGAAGTTATACAACTTAGAAGATACAATCTCAAGTTTTACCATCGTGAAAAACAAATTCACTTCGTATTGACACACTCCGATTTCCTCCTTAGACTTCAGCTGATAATCTCTAAAGGATGCACATGCTATTTCAGAACAAAAACTAACTTCATGCAGCTGACCCCATCTTCAGACTCCACCAGTTGTGCAGCTACTCAAGAAATTCCCAGCATTACACGAAGCCCAAAAGTTAACTACCGTGTTCACAAAGCCCTCCACTGGTCCCTATCTTGAGCCAGATCGATCCAGCCCATACCACAATATCCTACATTTTAATATTGTCCATCCACTTGTGTCTTGGTCCTCCTAATGGTCTCTTTCCTTCTGGCTTTCCCACCAATATCCTATACGCATTCCCTTTCGCCCTCATGCGTACTACATGTCCTGTCTATCTCATCGTTCTCGACTTCATCATGCTAATTATGCTTGGCGAAGAGTACAAGTTATGAAGCTCCTCATTATGCAGTTTTCCCCAACCTCCTGTCACGCCCCACATATAATATCTTACTTCAATTGTGTTTTATTATACCTCTGTTATAAAACTTACATTTGAAATATACGTTTTAGGTGCAAGTTGATTCTGATGACTTCTTCGGAAATGTGATTCGCAGATACAAACAACTGAGGACCACGTCACACAATTTCCGCGAACAACAGCCAGGTGACCAGAAGTAAGTTCTCATGTCCTTATCTGTTCCTTCAGATAACAATTTTTTTTATTCGTTTAGTGGGGGCTGGAGTCCAGCTGGGTCCACTCGGCACGGCGGCCACTGAATGGCCTATTGTACCTGCCCGGGGTGATTATGATGATGGAGAATGTTGTGGAATGAAGATTGGCAGGGAAAATCGAAGTGCTCGGAAGAAACTCGCCCCAGCGCTACTTTGTCCACCACAAATCCCACTTGACCAGACCCGGGATCGAACCCGGGCCGCCGCGGTGGGAAGCCAGCGACCAACCGCTTGAGCTATGGCGCGTCCTTCGGAGAACAATAGTGCTGATATCGCTTAGAGACATTACGTTGTCTCAGTTCCTAACGCCTCTATCTGTAATTTTAATTATTTTATAGGTTAGAAATGAATTTACTTCCTTAGAGCATAAAGGACGTAGAATAGATTGAGTAAAATCACAATAAAAATTAAAGGAAAATAATTCTACTTTGTTCTATCTCCTGTGTTCAGCTTTCGTGTTCCAAACACTACATTATTTTTATATAATCAATAAAATGTAGAGAGAGAAATACGTGTACTAAGAACTTTATGGGATTTGATGTCCTTACAGCGATGTTTATGGAGAGTTCTACATTCTGGGATGTAACGCCGTGCAGTCCGTTTAAAATCAACCTTGACTTTAAACTAACTACAAGGTATTATATCCAAGAAGATAGTCATCTACATTAAAACCTACGTCACCAGTGGTTAACAACACGAAATTTTGCGTGTATTCATAATTCCTAAATGATACGTGTTTTGTTCAGATATTAGCTTTGAAACGCTTCTTAGCATTCAAGTTGAACATAATGATAATAAGTAATAAATAACTGCAGAGTTTGGTACATTTGTTCGAGGCTACATGCATAATTTTTATGTATCTGTGATATTCCAATGGGCGTAGAATTTCATTTAGTAGAGTGACTTACGAGACATATCAACTGATTATCCTGAGATAGGTCCTTGGTTCGAAATAAATCAAGATCTAAATCACAGTCATTTATAATAGAAAACTGCCTTCCTTGGTTGTTTGAGTGTATTGAAAACAAAAGAACATTAGCAACCACAAATTATTTTGAAAGTTATATATATTACTGTATAAAGAGACGATAGTGAGTGATGTACTCTTATGTTTCAGATGGGCATATCCATTTGTTGTCAATGCTTTTTATGAGCTTACACTCAATAGTATAGGTAAGTGTGATTACCTATAACATTTGTGTACTTTGTGTATTTAGACTGTCCATAACGCAGCAATACTCCAGCGTTTTTTCAACTTAAGAATAAGAAAAACACTCCGTGATTTTTGTCCGAAAACGAACTATACCGACCGAGCGACCGCCGCTTGATAGTGAAGTTTAGTGCCAACTTTAGCGGATAGAGGGTGTCGCGTGGTCAGCGCAACGAATCCCCACGGCCATTAATTTCGGTTTCCTAGATCGGCGCCGCTATTTCCTTGAAATAGCTCCTCAATTATCATAACGAGGCTGAGTGGATCCCGTTCCAGACCCACTACTTATCAGAAAAAAAATCTGGTAGCGCCGGGAATCGAAAGCGGACCTCTGGATCTGTAGCCAAAACGTTGACCACTAAACCACACGCGGTCATGAGAAAGACACAGAGAATAAAATTTCCATATAAGGTTTATTTAAAGACGCACTCAGGAACTTGGACTATATTCCATCTACTACTAGAACGAGAAGGCGTCCTGGCCAATTAGTGACGTAGACAGTTACCTCGTTATTAGAACGTTACTAGATCCAGTTTTATATTGTCACGTGATGGAGTGAACATAAACGGGTTTTGGATCGGCAACAGAACTTCCTGAACACTTACAGATCGTAACTACAAGTAGCTATAGTCTATCACTAATTCACTCATTCTGCAGTTTACTACAGCACGCACTGATACTTCTCAGTCTGCTGTGTCTACACTAGTCGTTGTGTGGTAACGGCTTCCAACGCAGCAAACCCCTCGACTTCCATGTTAAAGTCCTTACTTGCCGGCGACTGTCTCAGAACTAACTAAATTCCAGAATTTTCCTGCTTATAACACCTCAGCACGGACTGCGTAGGAAACACCTCTCCCAGCATCTCTTCTCTTGTTGAGTCACGTAGCTGTCTTTAGGACCGCGTAGAGAACACCTCTTCCCAGTTAGTCCATTGGTGCGTGTTAAGGCGCGTCCACATTACTCATGCTCGTGCTCGCCAGGCTTGTGCTCGTCGGGAGACTCGTCTGGCTTTTACGTGTGCCCGTAAATCTTCGTCCACACTACTTCAGTTGATCGTCAGGCTTCGACGCGTGATGATCCGTATATTTACTCGTAGTGTGTATAGGCTGTAGTCGTATTTTATTTATTGGTTATAGTTTTTAAATTAACAATTTTAAATTTGCTTGTCTCGTGACTTGTCATATCGTCCATATTACTCGCGAGCATAGCGAGTCACACGAGCACGAGCACGAGTAATGTGGACGCGTCTTTAGGAATCTGTTATGTAACAACGGTCGTTGTTTACAGATTCATCACTTAGCAACGGGTCTACATGCTACAATATGCTTCTGATATTTGTACGTCTGTGGGAAATTCAAACATACTCAAGTGGGATTTTTTCCGTAACGTTGCCTTTACAAAGCATGACGTACTCTCGTTCGCAAAGTGGATAGACTTTTATATACCTTCAAATGATAAGAAGATTAGTGAATAATGAATTGGCAAGGATGAGGAAGAAACGGGCTGTGACATAATTTTGAGGTATTCTCAGAGAATTCGCTTGGAGTGACTATCCACGATCTATTCGAGAGCAAATCCCTTTATTTGGTGTGGAATGGACGCTCGCGAACACTACTAGCACTGCTCGAGAACTTTATTTTCTTCTATACTTCCCTTCAAATGCTATTCTATCTATCTATATTTCCGTTGTTTCCACGTCGGAGCATAGAGCATCCGTGAAACGTTTTGTTTCACTTCAGTTTCTTAATCTCAGACAATCGGTAGGACTCCTTAGACGGCGGATCAGCCCGACGCAAGGTCGCTGCTATATACAGTACAACACGAACACCGAACAAATTTAGACAAACATCTGTGCTTTGAGTGGGATTCGAACCCGCGATCCCAAGGTTCGAACAGGTGAAGACCTCACGGCCACCGTGATCGGCTCACATACTCGTATTAACTGACTGATATTTGTAATGGAAAGCGTGGTGTTTCCTGCAATAATTGAATTCTAATCCCTAAAAAAAGCAGCGGTAACTTCGAGTATATGTGATACCTGATTTAAGATTAAGAAACCCCACATTTTGCATAACAATATATTTATATATCTCGTATGATTCTTAGAATTAACAGAGGTCGTTTAACTAAACAGAGTTAACAGATTAAACATTTTAATGGAGATATGTTGTGTTTTCTGTAAGGTTGTAATAAAGAACTTTTAAATATTATTTTCTGTTTATTTTTATCGAGTAGCTGAGATAGTGTAGCCGGTATAGCTGTTGGTTACTGGGTGGACGACCCAGGAGTTTGAGTTTGAATCCCGATAGAGGCAAGATTTTCTGCTATCCATCCAGCCTCCTATCCAATGGTAATCCGGGGCTTTTTTCCCCCACTGTAAACCGGCCGTGTTGTGAAGCTCAACACTCACCTCCAACTAGTGCCGAGGTCAAGAACACATTGTTGTATACATTCACTCCCCCATAAGCCTTCATGGAGTAGTGCTAAATTAGTTAAGCACAGGGGAAAAGTTTTTTAGTTTTTACCATAATTTTTAGTTTTTATTTTAGTGTCGTAATAATTCTAGTCTCTCCGGTCACAGTAGGCGCGTTATCTTAGACATGAACTGTCTTAGCTCCCACGGATGCTAGGATCATGGGTTCGAATCCCACTCAAGACATGGATGTATGGTGTGTGTATGCGTTTATTCTGTGTTTGTGTTATTCTATGTTTAGGTAGCGGCTTTGCGACGGGCTGATCACTCGCCCAAGGAGTCCTACCCTCTGTGAAAAATAAATACGGAACTGAATAAGAGGCCAGGGCTCTGAATGGGCTGGAAGAGCCATTGAAAAACAACTAATTGTAGGCTAATGCCTAATGTAGGCTAACATTTTTTATAACATGAACCTGGGTAATCACACGGACCAGTAACAATAAAATCATGTTCACCTGTTTGCAGTGATACCGCTGGCTGTTCTCACTCAGCCCTATTTCCGAGCAGACGTCCCTCGCTATATTCCCTATGCAACGATAGGCGTCATTTTCTCTCACGAAATGCTGCACGGCTTTGACCTGATCGGAATCAATTACGACTCGGAGGGCGAGCCCACAGAGTGGTTTTCGCGAGAGTCTCTTCTCCGACTGGAGGCGAGGCTGGATTGCGTGGCAAGGCAGTACGCAGCCACGTTCAAGAAGAAAGTCAGCTTCATGGGTGCGAACATAGAGGTCCAGGTGAGAAAAAGAAAAATTGACGATATTTCAAATTCTGCAGGCGGCGAATGTTGCGAGTTTATGACATCTCTACATGGTAAGCACATGCAGTAGATACCTACATGTAGCTTTGTATTTATTTACCAGACTTTCTGAGTTTATCTCAATGAGACGGGATAGCTCAGTCTGTGTAAAGATGGGCTATGAGCTGGAGGGCCTGGGTTCGATTCCCAGCAGAGGCAAGATTTTTCTATTCACCTCGAAGTCCTGACTGGTACTGGGACTTGGACCCAACCAGTCTCCTATCAAATGGGTACTGGGGGCAATTTCGTCAATTATAAAGTGGCCAGGGTGTGAAAGTGACCACTCACCTCCATACAGAGCCGATGTTAAGAATGTTGGAGCTATACCTCCACTCGCCTACACATTTTTATGGAGTGGTGCTTAATTAATTAAACACAGGTAAATGTAAAGTTGTTCCTGTGCTTAACTAATTAGCATTACTCCATGAAGGCGTATGAGGGAATGCATACATAGATCTACGTTTCCTTGAACTCGGCACTATTTGTAAGTGATTGGTCAGCTTCACCCACCGATGCCTTTACCTCCACGGAAAGAGCCCCCATGGGGGGTTAGTCGCTGGCTTACCACCGCGGCGACCCGGGTTCGATCTCGAGTCTGGTCAATTGGGATTTGTGTTGGACAAAGCGGCGCTAAGATTGGTTTTCTCCGAGTACTTCAGTTTCCCCTGCCAATCTTCATTCCCAAGGCAGGCTACTATAGGCCAATCAGTGGCCGCCGTGCCGAGTGGACTCACTTGGACTCCACCCCACACTAACTGAATTAAAAAGAAAATTAAAAAGAGCCCCCATGCCCATTGGATACGAGGTTGGGTAGACTGCATAAGCGGTCTGGACGACGTGGAGAAGAAAATATTCTTGATCATCCCGGGACTCGAATTCCGAACCTTCCGTCATCCAGCTCGTCCTTCTGCATTTGTTTCTTACTTATGAGCATTATTCTCATAACCCAACCGTTTTGAAAGGCTTTTCACTTTACTAATCTGATTACGTTATACCTCATATAGGCAAATCCACGGAAGTAAAGTCCTGTGTAAAAATTGTAGCGTGTCAGAGTGTGCTATGGATGAGGTTTGGTTTGGGGACTGGAATTATTGACCACTTCCAGATTATAACTACATGCAACTATAGCAGCCTCACTGGTATGCACAATCTAAAGATCACCGTATCTACAGCATAAATAAAGGTTCCTCAATTTGTTTTCACTAGTCGCCTCCTGGTAACGGATCCTTACAATGTCCTCTTCTTATATTCTTACGGGCTGCCTACCATCTCACACCAACTACTCACTCCTCTCTTCACTGGCTGACTCAACTAACTGCAGCTCCCAGCTTGTCACGTTTATACCATCTCGGCACACACCTCACAGAACACATCGTTGCTTAGTAACAGATCTTGTATATCTGCTCATCTCGCTGTCGTTTCCCAGCAACTGATCTGTATGCTACAATGTATTCCTATATTCCACCGCAATATGAATACTGTACAGTAATGACGTAATAGTCTCTGTCTCTACCTGACGGTGAGACACACATTCCTACAGCAGATGAAGTATACCCGTCCGTCCTCACGTTCTTACAGTTTGACTGGAACCTGACACGGAACGAGAATATGGCGGATATCAGTGGACTGCAGATTGCTTATAAGACATGGAGTCTTCTTCAGGAAGAACATGAACCCGACCCACGACTGCCCGGAATCAATCTGAATGCAAGACAGTTATTCTTTCTAAATGCAGCGCAGGTAAACATGCATGAAAACTTGCAGATCTATGTCACGAATCACGTGTTATGAGCGTACATTATTGCGTTTTGTCTGTGTGGGCAGAGTTTGATTTTTAACATGGCTAGAATATTAACGGAATATAATAAAATCCGAAATCATATGAGGAGGTGCGCCGTATTGTGCAGTACTGAATATGCATGTTTCGACCCATTCAGACCATCCATTTTTTTCAGACATACTGCTCGACTTTGTCACCAGAGGATTATGTTCTTCTAGTGGAAATGGATTTCCATACACCTTTTCCAGAACGGTAAGTAACCATACCAAACACAAAACTTTAAATAAGAAGGGGCCCAAATTTTCCTTCGGAATAACATATAACATGAGTGTCTCCTCTATGAGTGGCATCAGTCAGCTGGCTAGTATCAGAGGTGTGTTGAACATTAGCATAATGAGGAGGTTCATAGCTTGTACTCTTCGCCAAGTATAATTAGAGTGATTACGTCAAGGAGGACGAGATGTGCAGGGCATGTAGCAAAATGGGGAGAAGAGGAGTGCATATAGGATATTGGTGTGAAAGCCAGAAGGAAAGAGACCACTAGGAAGACCAAGACATAAGTGGGTGGATAATATTAAAATGGATCATAGAGAGAGATGATGGAATTATGTGGACCTGGCTTAGGATAGGGAACAGTGGAGGGTTCTTGTATACACAGTAATGAACCTTAGTTTCCCATTAAATGCTGGGAAGTTCCTGAGTAACTGCACAATTGGCGGCTCCTCAAGGAGGGCTCAGCTCCATGAATTTAGTATACGTATTTAGCTGGACATGCGCTGTGTGTCAGGGTGCTATCAGTAGTGTCGTGTGTCAGTAGTGTGCTTTAACATTAAAAACTGTGTAAAACGATTATTAAGTTTATTTATAGACTTAACTCGATCCCTAAAACGAATAGAGAGAGAGAGTATTAGCCGGTTCGTTTCTGTAAAGAGGAAACGCTCTGCTTGTGTAAAGTAAGAACTGAAATTTTTAATAATACTCAGAAGAATTTCAGAAATCACCACAAGAATAAAAACAGAAATTCCTAATTGTAATATTTTATACATGAGATCTCCAACGAACCAGGATACCTCAGTTAGTACAGCGACGGACTACAGACTGGACGACCATGTTCAATGCCCAACGGAGAGAAGGGTCCTTCCTGTATTCCATAGCGTCCGGACCCGCTCTGGGGCCCACCCACCCACCCACTTGTCCAATGGGTAGAGGGAGCTCATTACACATAGGTTAAAGTGGCTGGGTTGTGAAGTTACCACTCATCTCCATCTAGCGCCGAGGTCAAGAGTAATGTAAACCCAGCCTCACTCCTCAATACGTCTTTAGGGCGTGGAACAATTTTACTTCTATTTTTTCCTTCATGGAAACCAAGTAGAATTTTGTGGCGAGAAATTTTTCTCTGGGCTCAGTGGTGGTGAATGGCTGTCTTAAAGAGAGCAAGTATAATGGACAGACAGTGTTTATAGGTGATGAAATAGATTTAATGTGCTATTTGTTGTTTCAGTGTGAACGGGATAATGATGAATTCACCATCGTTTTCTGAAGCATTTAACTGTCCAATAGGCTCACCAATGAATCCAACTAGAAAATGCTCCACTTGGTGAGAAAATGCTGTTGGTCCACTTTTTAAATTTCCGCGAAAGAAAAGTGTAACTCCATCATGAAAATTAGACAATATTATGATGGCCAAACTGCCCAGAAAAAACTCCATCGGTGATATTTTGTAAAAGCCGAATTATAGTTTTTAGAGTAACGACAATATTTTGCCAAAATATTTGATATAGAATCAGTAGACTTGTGATCTGTTATTCTTAATAACACGTGGAAAAATTCGGATTTATAAATTATTTATAGTTCTCAGATTGCTACCATGGGCGCCGACAATTTAGGGGGGATTCCGATATCTCCCCTTTCTAGATTTTCAGAAATAATCAACTTTTGAAGAAGGTGAGGAAATAGAGAAATATAAAAAATTTAAAAACTTATTTTTTTCTAAATATAAAATATAAGTTTCTAACCAAATTTTCCGTTGACTCTCTCTACTTCGGTGCGCACACAAATGTCATTATTATAAAAGAACTATACTATTTCGCATGAAATACACATCATATTTCAATAAGAAATATTTTGGTTTGCCATTTTCACACCACTAGTTCAGTCCTCCTTCAGACATCTGCACCAGCAATTCAGAATTATATTTACTGATTCATTAGAATGTGATCATTTATGTTATTTTCATCACGAGGTAAAGCACTTGGCGTTCTGTCATTGTGCCGTATATTATGCATTTATATTCCTATTTCTAATTGAGGGAGTCTGGGTTCAGTCCCAGAGCAGTTCTCGTAGGATCTATGGTGAATAATTTGCCACTAGAGAAAATTTATCCAAGTATCTCGGTTCCTCGGAAGCAGCCTTCATTCCACAGAGTCTTCTGTCGTCACTGCTGTGATGCGCGATAGGCCAGGTCAGCTTGCACGTTAGTACAGCCTGTGTCCTCAGCGGAGGCCTCGCCCCTTGATTTGGCACTTGGCGCGGTCCAACAATAACCAGGCTTCTTTCCTTTTTATTAAAACTTAAGTTCGTTTTCTAAATTACTATAATACTTATGATTATATGTATAGTTTTGTTCATCTGTTCATGAACATTTTTACTTTCCTAAAATCAGCGCGGGTGGCCCAACTATTCTGATACTGCTTTATTCCATTATTCGTGAAATTTATATATGATGAATTTTATAAGATAATATATTCATAAAATATGTAAATCTTGATTATTTAATGTGATATGGAAAGAGATGAGTTATTAAAGTATTCCGTCGTAACTGGTTTTTGTTAATGGTTTTCAATGTCCTGTTAGTTTAGAAATTTCCACGATAAACACGAGCAATAATTTTATAAAAGTTTAAGCCTACAAGTGCCAAATGTGGAAATTTTCGACCTTTAGAAGAATTGTTATATCTAAGTCCTTGTGATGTATGTTGGCATTTTATCTGAACTATATACTCAAGAAAAAATTGGAAGGGATTTTCCTCATACATGAAATTATTAGAGAGTACATGTGTATATAAACTATATTTGTTCTGACAACCTAAAATATTAGCTTGGCACAGCAGGAATTAGAGACGATCAAAATAATCGCATGGCATTATGACAAAACAATGTTTTGATGAATACCGAAGGAAGGAAAATCACGTATTCTGGATTTAAGTTCCTGTTGCTAAACAACTAGTGACGTGACATTCACTAATTGACAAAGAAACGCGTGATACATTAAAATCCCTTTTCACACCACATTTCGATAAACTCGGTTCGGAGTAGCTGCGATAGAGCAGCCATAGCGAAGAGGTCGGCTCGTTGTTAATCAATTAGTGTACCAATTCCACGAACATATTTTTTTTAGTTTAATCAGCAATCAGCAATCAGAATATACATCCTATAGGCTAATATTATGGGTGTTGAGATGACGTGATGAGGAGGCGTCCAGCGGCGAATCCTCAGGAATTCAAATCAGGTCAATTGGCCAGTTTCGTTTGAGCCGTCTGTTGTCTTCTCTTGTCGATAGCGTCTTTAGAAGTGAATTTTTGTGAGTTATGATTTTGTTGTGACGTCTGTTGCTTTTTTGTTGGATGACGTCTTGTACGGAAGATATACCGAGATCGGTTTGGAGTGCTGCGTTGGAGACATACCCTGGTGCGTCGACTATCATTCGTAGGATCTTAGATTGGCTTCTTTGGATTATTGCTGTGTTGGTTTTGCTTGCGCAGCCCCATAGCTCCAGCCCGTACGTCCAAATAGGAATGATTATAGTCTTGTAGATCAGAATTTTATTTTCGACTGTTACCTTTGATTTCCTGCCTATTAGCCAGTTTAGCTGTTTAATGGTTAAGTCTACTTGGTTTCGTTTCTTGACTACATGCTGCTTCCATGTTAATTTGCTGTCTATAGTCATACATAGGTATTTTATTTCTGCTTTGCGTGGTATCTGGATATCATTGATGTATATGTCAGGTGTCGGCTTTTTCCGTAGGGTGAAAGTTATGTAGCATGTATGTATGTGTGTATGTATGTCATATAGATACGATATTTATAGTATAGTATATATTTCAAGAGAAATATTTCTATAATTGTTGCCATATGAGGAAATTACAGTGGATTCTTCTGCGCCACAGCATTTGCCAGAAACTACTCCTATAATTTTCAGCAGAAGATTTTATAGCGGAGACGGACAGTCAAAAGATTCTATATAAGTTCTATACCACGTATTGGAAGGCACTTTTAAGTCATAATATTTATTATATACTTGTCTTCAGAAAGGTTTAGAGATAAATAATGAGTGATTTATAAACTCCTAATGCATGTTATGAAATGATTTGACAACACCGTCCAGTGTAACTAATACATATTTGTTTATATTGTGCCATTACACGTTTCTGTCAGTTGTGCCCATATTCAGAAGGTTATAACAACAAGGTCACAACTGACCAAAATATGTAAATGTATTATATAAACAAATATTTACTGTTACATTAGACGGTGTTGTGAAATCATTTTATAATAATTAACTAATGTGACGGACCAGAAGGAATAAAGTTAACCTTAACCTTAATTACATGACTCATGTGTCACTGACTGAAATGGCTAGTCCTCAGAAATGTGTGCCAAAGCTTACACCCAACTGCGAAATATATTAATTGGTTATTGCACCACGAATAATTTTGCTACTATAGATTAAAATCAATCGAAATTTTCACCCATTTATATGTAAGAGGACTCACAAGTTGGAACGTATTTTAGAGCAGTATTTAATCATTCAAATGCTATACGAGTATTTCAAAGTTACGAACAAAGTTCAAATGTGTTCATTTTAATTCTCATACTGTATATTCCATAGCAGTAAATTAAGTTTACAATTAAAATTAATTTTATCATATTCTATTCACTTACATGTCTTAGAATAGCTTAAGCTGGTTAGAAATTTGTATACTAATTAGTATGTTAAGACAATTAGTTGCAGAAATACTGACAGAAATCCTTGGGGATTTCTTTCTCTAATATATACTAGTCTATTTAAATTTCATGTAAACTGGAGATTAAGGATAATTTGTTGACTTTGTAGTTTTGCAATTTTAACGTAATATATGTCAGGTCAAGACTTTTAAGTTAAAATCGACTGTGAATATTTACGTCATCACAAACTCATACTTGAAGCTTTCACTTCCTTGCAGAATTTATTAATTAGTACAAAATACTCGTATTTTTTCCCAGTTTCTACACAAATTTTATTTTTCTGTGAATGCCATCCTGTCGATGCCAGGCTAATTTAAGGTAATACCTATATGTATGTTATTGTTTGTATATTTTAAAGATGAATATGACGTAACTCTTATTGCATTAAATACTGTTAAGGTAAGCAAGTTCGAAGCTGGAAATGATGCAGATTTGACTGTTGTCAGGATTAAGCCCTAAGAGCACACACGTGACTAGGAAACGTGGATTCGTGTGACGTCATTTACCATATTCCTCAAGCTTGTTTCAGTAGACTCACATATAACTCCATTTTTTCTGACTAGTGCTGTCTTTCTAAAAATCTATGTGGATAGGTCATTCATTAAGTAGTCAACTTTACAGATGAAAATTCTTGTGTGTCCAATGAAATCTCTGCCATGGGGATACTGTTATCCATCTTACGTTGGAAATAGAAACTTAGTAAGTATTTTATTTACGAGGTAACCATGTACGTCATTATCTGTTGAGGCAACGTGTAAGATGATTTAGGTAGAGAACAGGAAATTACAATTGTTAGTTTAATGTTATGAAACTATGTGATTTGAGTCACAGTAATTTGTACAAATCTTCAAACAACTATCTCAAAGCTAGAATATCATTTCTAAGTATATCAGAGTTAAGAACTCCGAATTCCAATTTACTTGCCCATTTTAATCGATTGACTGCTAAATATGAACTTTCTTTAAATTCATACGAAAATATGTACAGCATTCTAAGAAAACACATTTGCACGGTCTAGAAACGTTAACTGGAAGAAAATATCAAAAAGATGTATCAAATCATTGGAAATCTATTTTTTTCCAGTTCTCGCTTCTCAATTAAATAAATATTCTAAAAATCATCACTTTTAAACTATATTAAGAACTACAGTTGTGCGTATACTCAATCTGAACAAACAAACAAAAAATGATATATCCCTGGTTTCTATCAATTTCTTGTACAGAACGGAAATATTCCTTCCGAAAAGTGTGTCATTTTCTGATAGTTCTAACGAGCGAATAATGAAGAAATGTATACAAAAATTGAAGATAAAATTTCCATTCTAATTGATCTAACAGCCATATTCACCCTGGCATTCCAGAATTTAGTCCTAACAATTTATAAGTCAACAAGAGCCTCTGAATTCCAAAACGTTAAACATCATCTGTTTTGTTTTTGTGTTTTGATGGATTTTAATAAAGAAATTTATATGTTAGTCAGTATTATTTTTGAAGTTCTGTGTAAGAATTCGCAACATGCTGGCTTCTCACGGTGAGAGATTGTTGGCCCCTTGTCCTGGAAGACCACATTATCAGCCCTCAGCGATTACGTACTGAATGTATTACCACTATCCTCCTTATGTGGCTGCTCTCTCCTCTCCATATTCACAGATTATTTCAGTGGCTGGCTCTTGTGAACATGGTAATGAACTTTCGGGTTACCTAAAAGAGCTGAGACCTCTTGACCAGCAGACGGTCTGGTAATCATATTCTCTGTGGAGTTACTCAGTCAGTCAGTTATTATTTAGCTTGTTAGTTAGAGTATTCCTCCGAAACGTCTGTAAAATCCCACCTCACTACACAGCGTCACATCCCACAATGTAACTCCTCATATTAAGCGATAGAAGAACCATAAATCTCTCATATGCTTCGCTGTTAATATATTTTATTGATGCCTTTGATTCTGCGTAGGATTTCGAAAAGATTCTGAATTTGGGTCTGTTTGTAATTAAGATTTCTTTTATAAAAATCTACTTGAAATTTATATTCCTATAGCAATATTTCAGAAATTACCAAATATTTGCCTTCTACGAAAATTATAACCCAATATGCTGATCATTATAATTTTAAATAATTGCATTACGTAATTAGTTCACCTCCACATGATAAAATTTGCAGTGGATGTATAGTTGATGAACACGATTAATAATAAACTTATTCGACATTCAGCCGACCGTCCTTTGATCAGTGTTGAGTTTCAAATATTTAATCTTATTTTAAGGTAAACTTGCTCAATAAAGTTTTTGATGCAAAACTTTACAGGAAATGTTATACTATGTGGTGTATATTTCAGAAACACTTTATGTTATAACGTTAAAAAGAATATTGTTTTAATTTTAGTCAGTTTTTGAGATGTAGTTCAGAAGTAAATATTAATGTAGTGTATAGTGTAGAAGTGTAAATCATTGTACTTATGAATTCCAAAACAAAACATTTAATAATTAAGTACATAATAGTATGTAACTAATAACTATGTGGATTAAAAGTTATGTATAATAAATTAATCGTGAAATGTGTTTCAATAATAAGATATTCTGATATTACAATTTTCATACAACGAGCTTATAACCCATTTATATCGAGAAAGTTAGCTAACGCGGTGAAGCATCTCATTCTGTTTCGGGGAGTGCCCAGATCGAATCTTGGCCAGGACACCGCTTATTTTGAAAAAGGATTTTCATGAGTTTCCTCAGTTCATTCTGGAGAACGCCGGGATATTACCAGAAATAAGACATGATCTCCTCCTCCTACGTGTACATCCTTTCCAATACATCGTTCACTAAATAACCTCCTGGCTATGTAGTATATATAGTCTCAGATACTGAGAGCGTCGTTAAATGAATCATAAATAAAATTACTTGTCCATTACGAGACATTTCGCAATCATTTTTTCTGTTAAGCCAATATTCGCAAGCAATAGACGAGTAGCTAAAGACGTACCTAACCAGAATATTTATGGAAAACAAATATCCAACAACTTTCTTTTTATCGGGTCAGATAAACACGGAATTTAACACAACATTAGTGTACACTACTCGTCTGCACTTCGTATCGCAAGCACGCATCGAGAACCGGCTCTACGAGTGAACTACCTAGTAAAGAAAGAAAAAGTGACAAATAGTGATAAACAGTGCAAATCAACCAAGAACAGGAACCTCAGACCAACAGGTACGAAAGTAATGTAAACAGTCCGCAACTAGAATGACGCACCCCNGTTCCCGCGTAAAGGAACGCGCACGCAACAATAAGAGAACGATGTTTTCTATAACCCACCCAACAGACATTGGCCAACCATGAACCTACCAACACACACAGTAGCAAGTGCCCCCAAGTACTACATAACACCAGTACAACAAATGCAACCACCCAACATGAATTACGTAAAGAATGAAGACAGAGGT
>NW_019729208.1:853013-854110 GCF_002891405.2 Cryptotermes secundus | reverse complement strand
GAAACCGCCCCGCAAACTGCAGAGGATGTGAACACTTTCGTAAGCTAACCAAAAGTACCAGCAGAAATTCTTCCCAAAGACCCTCTACACCAGCACTCTACACAAATGAATCCTACACGAGAAATATACAACATCTAGAAATATCCCAACCCAGAAGCTACGCAGAAATCACAAAGCGAAATTTAGCCCAAACATAAGAAACAACTAACATACTAGAAAATTCCTAGACGAATTCAAAAATTTAATTCAACAAAATACGGTGACGTGGACGGCTCAACGCTCGGTAAACACCCCGTCCCCTACACCGCGGAGACGTAACAGGGGAGCCAAATAAAACTTCTATACGTATTCAACGCCATACTTAGACTGAACTATTGGCCTCGTCCGCTCAAAATCGCTCAATGATCGTGAAACCAGTCAAAAATCCAACCGACGTCACATCCTACCGACCAGTAAGCCTTCTATCCACAATTTCAAAAGTCCTCGAAAAACTAATACTCAACAAAATAAACCAAGAATCAAACCCACATACATGGACACCAAACCATCAGTTTGGCTTTCGACGAGCTCACTCAACTATCCAACAAAGCCATCGCATAGCAAATACCATAACAAACGCGCTAAATAACAAACAATACCGCAAAGCAGCATTTTTAGATATAGCCCAAACTTTTGACAAAGTCTGGCATCCCGGTTCACTTTACAAAACAAAAAGAATCTTCCCAACAAATTATTACAACCTACTCAAGTCATATTTAAACGAAAGATTTTTCGAAGTCAAAATAAATGAGGAAATATCCAACCGCCTACCAATCCACCCAGGGGTGCCCAAGGAAGCTTACTAAGCCCACTACTATACACTCTCTACACACATGATCTACCCACAAAAAAAAACGACAATAGGTACTTTTGCAGATGACTGCTATTTTCGCTTCGCACGACAATCCAATCACAGCCTCCTCTCATCTATAAGATCATCTAATCCTCATAGAAGCATGGCTAAACAAATGGAAAATCAAGGTAAACGAATCATAGTCCACACAAACAACATTCACCCTCCGAAAAGACACATGCCCCACAGTGCAAATAAATAACAT
>NW_019729208.1:833037-852937 GCF_002891405.2 Cryptotermes secundus | reverse complement strand
ACAGAACTTAAAAACTCCTTACGCAACAGAAGTCATCCAAGAAAACAGCACCAAGTACTTCAGCAAACAAGATATCACTCCAACCCACTTCTTCAACCACTACTACAACCTCATGAAAATCGAAGACTCAGAAGAAGTTGGCCATCAGATCTAACGAACTGAGGAAAACATCACTGGATGTTTATTCCGCACACGCCAGAAGAGTGTACAATGAATAGTTATCAAATTGTACACCAGTCAGCACACTGACTTACAGATTGTACAATCTGATTGTAAATAAAGGAGAGAGAAAAAACTTTAGTGTACATACACGTGACATATCCATACACTAAGAAACATTTCTATATATAATGAGCATTAAAGTAGAATGACGTGTTTAGAGCTTAAACTTTTAAGTCTTGCAGAGTAATAGCGATCTTTTAATGATGATTTATGTCACAGGAAATCATTCTGGAGCTTGTGCCGCTGTTCGTCTGAACTGGGGTTCTTGTTTAGTGGGTTCCATACCCTTACTTGTTAGTGTTACCCGTAGCGCAAGCCGCGCCATAGCTCAAGCGGTTAGTCGCTGGCTTCCCACCGCGGCGGCCCGGGTTCGATCCCGGGTCTAGTCAAGTGGGATTTGTCGTGGACAAAGTGGCGCTGGAGCGGGTTTTCTCCGAGTACTTCGAATTCCCCTACTAATCTTCATTCCACCAAATTCTCCATCATCATAATCACCTGTGGCAGGTACAATAGGCCAATCAGTGGCCTCCGTGCCGAGTGGACCCAGCTGCACTCCACCCCCCCACTAAGCGAACTAAAAAAAAAGTTATACACATCACAATGAACCGGAATACCATGTTTCAGGCTAAATTATATGCTAGTAGCAGTATAAGACTGGAACTGCTTCCATATTGATATTCTTCACAGTAAATTATTAACGGCGAAATTTATGTTGAAGGAGAATGAAGACTTTCCGGTTTAACTCTTTTTTTTCAACGTCGCTATTGTCGCAGATACCTTCGCCATCTACCGAGAAGAGGACTACTTACATGATTTCGATCGTTGCTTTCGTTACGTGGCGCTCCACGTGGAGATTGATACTACTAACAGTTAAGAATATTGGCCGCCCGTTAACCGCGATCAGTGGCAGGTACTATTCGGGTGTATCTGACTGCATGTATATCCTTGAGGATGTAGTTCCAGATATCGAAGAAGTGGGCAGATTTCCATGAAATTCGGTACGATTATGTCAGTGAACTACACTCCAATGTTGAACTGCTTAGTTAACTACACTTAATGCTCTCAGAGACATTTACAATTGCGTAAAAGGCATTTTAAAGTGTAGAAGCAATAAAAAATGTAAAATAACATAAAGTCGAATGAACTTTTATTTAGAGTGATTGCATAACATTGAGAGAAGCATATTTTGGCTAACATTTTAGTAAGTGTAAGCAACAAGGACGCGCCATAGCTCAAGCGGTTAGTTGCTGGCTTTCCACCCGGCGGCCCGGGATCGATCCCTGGTCTGGTCAAGTGGGATTTTTGGTGGACAAAATGGCGCTGGGGCAGGTTTTCTCCGAGTACTTCGGTTTCTCCTGCCAATCTTCATTCCACCAATTGCTCCACGATCACCCTCATCTATCTGGGGCTGGTACAATAGGCCAGAAGTGTCCGCAGTTCAAGTGACTTAGTCCCACCCCACTAACAATAAATAAAAAGTCTAAGCAATAGAAAATGTCACCTAAACGTGCTTAGTAACAGAGATCACAAGTTCAGAGGAACGTACATAATAAAACGGATATAATTACTGAAGAATTTTATATGCGTTAAATAAATAAATAAGGGCCGATTTCCAGCAGAGGCAAGGGACTTCTGTCTTCCGCACAGCGTCCTACTGGCCCTGGTTGTCGCTGAGCCACCTATTGGTACCAAGGAGGGATAGCGAGGAGTGAAATGGTTGGGGCGTAAAGATGACCACTCATTTTCATCTACCACCAAGATTAAAAATTCCTGAAATTATACCCCCACTCCCCCCACACGTCTTTACGGTGTAGTGCTTAAATAATTACATGGACGACTTTACCTTCAAACCCAAATGAAACAATTGTTTAGTTATATTGGCAATGTTCTTTTCCCTTAGGGAATAAGCAAAGATTTCTGAACTATGTGTATGGCCTATGCCTATCAGGAGTTTGTATTTGCCAAACTAACTGTAATTTGAAATTCATCAACACGGTGAGCCGGAAAAATTAGTGAAAGGATATAGTCGTAACCTTGCATTCGGGAAACAGTTAGCTTTTCCAGCATACCGGCTGCCCTGACTGAAATCTTTCGTGTTTTTGTTTTCTGTCCTTACAGACAAATACCTGGGTAGTATTCCTATTAGCCCACGACAATCCGGAAGGTCGTGAGTTTGATTCCCAATGAGGTAAGTGGAATTTTTCAAATTATAAAATATTTCCAACCGCACTATGGACTTGGGATCGACTCAGCCTATAACAGAAACGACTACCAGGAATCTTCCTGGGGGTAAAGGGCGGCCGGAGCATAAGGTTGACAGCCTTACCTCTATCTACGAACCGATTTTCTAGAAAATGTAGGAGCCTCGACGTCTAACAAACCTGTGAGCCTCCATGGTCTGCTGCAGAGATGGCTTTACTTTTTTATCTTTTTACCGCTTACTTCAACATTCTTTAAAATTCGTTGTTTGTTATCAACCTATTATTCCATTGGAACCGCTAAGAACACAATACAAAACCCACAGAGAAGTACCAAGTAACCATTGTGAGTTGCTTCCAAAGTCGAGAAAATAACATTTGCTCAAAAATAATAATACTTGGAATTAATTAGTTAGTGAACTGTTGATATCGACATTAATTATATGTACATAGCAACGAACTTGACAATAAAACACCAAGATTTATACTCCATCAATGAAAGGCAATATATTAAGCTACTTAGACTTCATGTAGGCACGCGGTAACATAGTTCTTTGAGGCACTACGTTACAAGTCGGAAAGTAGCGGATTTGATTCCCGATGAGGTCATTGGATTTCTCAATTGCCCTAATCCCTGCAGCCGCACTGTGGCCCTGGGATCCACTCGGCCTCTAACAGAAATGAGTACCAGGAATCTTCCTGCGTGGTAAAGGGCGGAAGGCTCGTAATGCTGACAACTTTACCGCCATATGTAATCTGATTGCCTAGAAAATGTGAGAGCCTCGACATCTCACAACCCTATGGGCCCCCACTGCTGTTACAGGGATAGCTTTACCTTTTTACCTTACTTGTACTTAGTATCATTTCAGGATTACACTTCTTTTCTATCTTTTCTATCTTGTCTATCGACCAGGTTATATGGACCAGACAAACACGAGTATGACTTCATGCATCACTGAAACGTCTGTACAATTTATATTTCCATTTTAATTTATAACTCCAACATGTTCATATGAAGATTAAGTAAACATAAGGCAATTTCCATGTCTTCTCTTTATTTGTGGGATCTACAGAAATACGTAATTGTGTAGAGACTGCAATGGCAAAGCTGCGATAGGTATTCATGGTCACACAAGTTAAATTCCTTCTTGATTTTTCGAAGTAGCAAGCAGAGAAAAAGAGGCTACTACGAGTTTGCCGGAGTGTATATCAGCAGCGCGCGCCCATTATGTGCACCAGAGAATCATATTGAGGTCACTTTGCCGTTGTGCTGCCACGAATAGATTAAACGTATAAAAATTCCATTCCAAGTAATGAGAAATGGGAGGTTCAGTTCTTAAATGTAGACCAAATAACATGACAGAATTTTACCCGGTTTTGTATTGGTGACAGCAAATATGTATCTGTTTTCCTCCACACGAAATCGAAGAAAAAAATATCTTCCCACAAAGGTGACTGTGGGGCACGCGGTAGCTTAGCTGATTGAGGTAATATGCTACAAACCCGAATGTCGCAGGTTTGAGTCCCGAAGTAGTCGTTGGATTTTTCAAATGACCTAATCCTTCCAGCCGCACTATGGCCCTGGGTTCGACTCAGCCTCCAACAGAAATGAGTACTATGAATCTTCCTGGGGCTAAAGGGCGGCCGGCACGTAGGGCTGACAACCTCATCGCCATGTGTGAACTGATTGTCTAGAAAATGTGGGAGCCTCGGCGTCTCACAACCTTATGGGCCTCCACGGCCTTTTACAGTAATAGCTTTACTTTTACCTTTGCAACGGTAACTGTGGAGAACATTACATCATACGATATGACTCCTTATAATCCGGTAGAAGTTCATGAACATTTCGATGGAACATATTGCCTACATCTTCAGGGCCGAAGAGGTAACCAAGCAAACACCATGCAGAGCGAGTGGAATAGACTTCAACACATAGGATAGTTATGTTAGTTTTGAAGTGCCATTAACAATGATTATGAAGGGTACTATTCGTATATACCGAGATCTGACGGCTTGTACTCCTTGTACATGTACTTGTACTTGTATTTATCGTCGTCTCAGAGAATCGCATTCTGTAGGAAGTTGGGTGGGTTCAAACGCGGGTCTGGATGATGTGAAGTATACAAAGATATTTTGCTTCTGCCGGGAATTGAACCCCGGCAGTCCAACTCGTAGCACGTCGCTATACAGACTGCGCTATTCCGTCCCAGTTATATTATAAGAAGACTCAATATTTCTATCGCAGATCCATTCCATCCTGTACGTCTGTTGAAGTTGCGTGGGATATTTTCACTGATTCGTCAAGTGACATCTGGCAAAGTTGATCGCCCTTAACATCCTTATAAGGAGGGGCAACCATAAATAGACATACAGTTCCGCGTGTAGCCTACTTTTTGTTTCACAACTTGTTTCCAGACCCTCCTGCAGCCTGACATACGTACAGTTTTATTTAAGTACAAACCAAGCTGTTTGTTCCTTTGTTCTGTGATTTAAAATTCCTTTATTATAGGATTTCATATGCTGTGCCATGTACAGTATGGGACATTATTAATTCCCTTTTAACTGTTCTAGTTTCATTTGCTTAATTTTGTGTCATTCACACAAGTTTACTTAAATTATACAGAGTGTTAAAAATATATTTTAATTTTAATTCTATTCTCTTGCGAATAACTTTTATCTTTCGAACACCTTAAAGCTCACATATTCATTCTATGCCATACGGAATTATTTTAAACTGAATATAGCCATGAAGGCGTACGGGGGAGTGAATGTATAGATTCACATTTCCCTGACCTCGGCACTAGTTGGAGGTGAATGGTCAGCTCAATCCCAGAGAAAGAGCCCTCGGTACCCATTGGATCGGAGGTTGGGCGGTCTCCAGACCCGGTCTGGACCCTGTGGGGAAAAAGAATTGCTTTACTCTCCCGGAACTCGAACTCTGATCCCTCGGTCGTCCTGCCCGTAGTCAGTCGCTATACGGACTACGCTGTTCCGGCTCCTTCAAACAGCTATAGAAGTATAATATAAAGACGCATCTTAACCAATCTAGCAGTGAAGATGCAGACTGGATTTTTGTGATTCAGGACAAGGTCTAATAGCAGATTTTTGTAACGACGTGTTTCATAAAGGTCGGAAAATGTCTTGATCAGCCGAACAACTGTTAAGTTCTGAATAAGGTCTCGGCTGTGCAGTTACTAATTGGCGGGTTCTTGTGAACACGGTACTGATTCTTCAGTTCCTTAAACAGAGGTGCCTTTCTCTACCGGCTGAACGACAATCCAGTTCTAAGGAACGGTTTCTATTCCATTCGATTGTTAAACTGACCGATATATCTCACGGTCCTTAAGGATACATATGTTTTTATAAATTTTTAGATAAAGTATTTATTAAAAATGCCTTATTCTTCGACTTCGAAAATTAAATCAGTATGTTCCTCCGAAACGTAAGTAAACTTATATCAGACTACACTGCTTTACATCTCAGATGACAGAACTCTTGATAGTCACGTCTATGAGAACCTCAGTTCGAACATATTCCCCCGAAATGTAGAGCAAAGAGCCCAGTATTTTTAAGATGCCATTTCGTTTTTTTCCGCTTTAATTTGAAGTTCGTTAGTCCATGTATTTAAGCTTTTCTCTTGAGTCCTACATACACGATTTCAAAGAGTCTTCATTAATCGCTAGTTACTTTAAGCCGCGACAAAACACCTGCTAATTTATTGAAGAAATATACAGAGTAGCTAAACTTTGTTCTGAAAAAAAAGAAGCTGTCCTTATATTACATGAGACTTATAGGAGACATTTTGTTTTTCATATTGTGCCGCTAAAATTTAGACCAACATTATATCTTAGTATCTGCTCATATAACAATAAATAAAGACCACAGAATTTACATTACTCTTTTGTCTGTATCTTCAGCTCCGTCCAAACCTACAGCCCAAAACACAGGTTATTTACATTGTGTCTTGTGGTGTTCAGGGGTCTCGACCCTAATTCTGAACCTCTGGTTATGTCCACCAGTCGGGAAATGGGAACTGGTTGTATTCGGGCAGCGCGTGTGAAAAATCCCTCACTACTGCGATGAGGAGTTGTACTCTGGGGTTGTGATATATAACCGGGCTGTGTACACTGGGTACTTAGATCCCGAGTTCTGCTTAGAATGAATGATCAGCAGATCTGACAAGAGATCTTCGTGACCAGAAGGTCGTAACTAAACTGGCATCAATAAACCAAGTCAGCATTATAAAACCTTATCACGATCAGCAATAAAATTGTGGCAATCAACTCCATCAGAAATTTATAAGCTTTGAGACATAGAGGAATCTGAGCTCAATGCAATGTGAGAGAGGAATCCGAAATTAAGTTTCAGTTTTGTAAATTACTGAAGCTGTAATATAAGAAATGTTTCCGCAAACGACTCTATCCTAGCAGTAGCGGTTGGATTTCCCCAAGCGTCCAGACCACTGGGGGAACATGAAATGTAAATGACCCTCTTGGAAAATTCGTGTATCCTGTAACATATTTCTAATCTTATATAAGATAAGCAATGCTCGTCCCTACGGCCACCGGCAGGTTTTCAAGTGGCGCCTCCATCGGAGTTGCCGCGAACTCGTTGAAAATTACAAATAGAGGACGTTAAATATCCCTTTTATAATTTGAAAATATATATATAAGAACTGAGGCATTTGTGACAGTGAATGTCAGACTGTGGTGCTCTGAATTGTGGCATCTTGTATTCCTGCAAAAAATACCAAAGCTACAGAGGAATTTGCTGCCTCAATTTACAGGATTAAAGTAGCTTTTAACCTGGAAACTACAGTAGCATGTTCTTCCGGAACGTTTTATCTATCATAAGACTCAATGGTACAAAATTAAAAAAAAAAACACACATTTTAAATTCCCACCTACTGCTTTACTGATCTGTTCGGCGAGCCAACTGAGTTAATGAAGCTAAATAGCAGAACTTCACACTGTGGCTATCGAGCAGCAATTAATATTTAGAAATCAGATGGTTAACAACAGATATTATTCAGTGGTTCTGTTATATCTAAATTACCTCTTCCGTTGAATGGGAAATCTCTTTATCTTTATAAGGCACGTTCAGGTATACAATTTCCCCAAGTTTGTGTGCATCCAATTTAGTGCAGATTAAACTGAATATACGCGTAACATTCTTCATCGGTTGGGCGAAGGATAATTTCGTTCCACGTGACATGGTGCATGGGGCACAAAACAAAGGACAATATGTTACACCTGTCACTGTGTCTGCGACTGGTTCCATCTGGATGCCGTCCATTCTGTTGTGGACCATGTGTGATAACACGCTGTATAACCTAACTGCGTACACTGGGGTCGCTACTCAGTATGCAACAAAATTAGCCAGATTTTACTCACGTCGTGCCTATTATTACATCTATATCCTAATTTTAATTACACCAATGTCACAATTGCATAATTATCAATTATCAATGTCAATTATCTTCATTTGGCGATGACTGATTCTAAAAAAATATTGAAATCTATTAGCTTCTTTTGTACAATATTTGTATTAAAAATCCGACGGGAGCTTATGACAGAAATTATTGAATGCAGCTCCAAAGTAAAAAATACAGACGAATTTGACTTTACAAGTTAATAATATTCTCATGCCGCCATCCCGCTGCAAACCCTTCATGTCCCACAGGATGAGATTCACTGCTAAAGCTCCTGGCAGCGTTGCAAAGCACCCCACTAAGAAAGAAACACTGTCGATACCTGCAGTTTGCCCACCCCTGTTCTTTGCTCGCAGGGGACTTCAAGTGTGACCTTTAACACGCACTTAATAGGCTTCACTTCTCTTTGGGATTGGCACTTCTGATGACGAAGAGAAATCTGGACCGTCCTGCCTACGAATTGCGCCACTCATACAGGACCTGTACTATTTGGGGTAATACAGAACATTGCGATACAGCTACATGCATAAGGTAAAATGTATTTTGTTCTACGTCATAATTCTTTGCTAATTAAGAGTGTGATACGGCCATATTAAGATATTATTACCATAACATAACCCTATTTTTTTATTGCTAGAGGTGTGGGACTAAGTCCCTTGTACTTCGGCCACTTCTGGCCTATTGTACCAGCCCCAGATGATAGGTGAGCGTGTTTGTGGAGCAATTGGTGGAATGAAGATTGGCAGGGGAAACCGAAGTACGCGGGGAAAACCTGCCCCAGCGTCACTTTGTCCACCACAAATCCCACTTGATCAGACCCGAAATTGAACCCGGGCCGACGCAGTGGGAAGCCAGCGACTAACCGCTTGAGCTATGGCGCGGCCCACAACATAACCCTATTCACTTACTCATGGTGCTGACCCCTTCTGGAGGAGCCGCCAATTCTGCAGCTGCTCAAGAATTTCCCAGCATTTTATGGAACCCGAAGGTTCATTAACGTGTTCACAAGAGCCCTCCACTGGTCCCTATCCTGAGACAGATCTATCCAATCCATACCATCCCATCCTATATCTCTAAGATATATTCTAATATTGTCCACCCACCTAAGCCTTGGTCTTTCTTATGGTCTCTTTCCTTCTGGCTTTCCCACCAATATCCTATATGCATTCATCGTCTCCCCCATTCGTGCTACATGACCTGCCCACCTCATCCTCCTTGACTTGATGATTCTAATTATACTTGGAGAAGAGTACAAGTTATGCAGTTTTCTCATCCTCCTGTCACTTCATCTCTCTTCAGTCCAAATATTCTCCTCAACATCCTGTTCTAAAACACCCTCAGTCTATGTTCCTCCCTTAACGTCAGAGACCAAGTTTCACTCCCATGCAGAACCACAGGCAAAATTATAGTTTTGTATATTCTAATTTTTATGTTTTTGGACAGCAGACGAGAAGACAAAAGGTTCTGGACTGAATGGTAGCAAGCATTACCCGAGTTCAATCGCCTCATCATAACCCTATATCAGTTTTAATTTGCCATGCATAGTATAACTTACCAAAATATACTTAATCACGAAGGGGCACGTTTTATCGTAGTTGGTTGAGACATTACGTTACAAGCCAGTAGGTCGCGAATTCGATTCCCGATGAGGTCATCAGTATTTTTAATTGACCTAATCCTTCCAGCTGCACTATGACCCTGGGATCGACTCAGTCTCTAACAAAAATGAGTACCAGGAATCTTCCTGGAAGTAAAGGGCGTCATGCACGTAAAGGTGACAACTTCACCGCCATCTATGAGCCGATTCTTTAGAAAAATGTGGCAGCCTCGACGTCCCACAACACTGTGGGCCACCACGGCCTGTTATAGGGATAGATTTACTTTTTTTTTCTTCTTTTTTGTTTTTATTAATCATGAAGAGAACAAATATCTAGGCCACTCCTTGAGAGAAGCCACTAGGCAATCAACTGGTTCATAATTACCGTTTTTCGCATAAGCCCACCCTGTTCTCTGGCCTGAGTTACATTAATCCATTCCACACCCTTCAATCCTGTTAAGATTCATTTTGACACTGCATTCTGTCTTGCTCCTCTTGGTAAATAAGTTTTATTTGCTGACTGTTCTGTTTATTTTTCAAGTCTGAAGATGGACGTATTTCGTTTCTCGAAAATGTCAAATGAATTCTACTGTCTATATGACATAATATCGCGCAAGATATCTCTTTTCAGAAAAAAAGAAACTTTCGTTTCTTTGTATTCTCCTACTTACATTTCTCTCTCGCAATATCGCAATTAACCCTAAGCGAAATATGTTACTTTTTCACAGGGCCTCATCTTCTCTGCTAACTGACGTGCAGTTCGGCAGGCCCCCTGCAGTCTTCTCGCATTACGGCGCAAAAAAAAAAGCAACCAGAAGGGATCTGGTGCAGCTGGGAACCAGCAAGTCCACTTCACGGCATTACAAACTAATGGTAATTAAAAATTCGAATTTCTTACACGATGACTGTTAAGAGCACAATAAACCCTTATTAATACGGGCCCGTATATAACAAACAAAATGTGGCATGACGTTTGGTTTCTAAATAAATTTACACGAAAATCCCCTCAATAATGGGAGTGAAGCTAACGTAATTCATTTCTTCTTTATGTGATATAAACTAAATAACTAATTTAATGGAGCTGAGTCCTTTTTGCGAAGCCGCCAGTTGTGCAGTTACTCAAGAATTTCCCATGATTTTATGGAACTCGAAGTTTCGTTCCCGTGTGTACAGCAACTTTCCACCGGTCCCTTTTCTGAGCCAGATCAATCCATGCTACCTCATCCTATCTCTCTAGGATCCTTTTCAATATTATCCACCGACCTACGTCGTGCTACATACCCTGCTGATCTCATCCTCTTTGATTGTGTAATAAAAAATGTTTTAATGTTCGGTTGTTAATTTTGTTTTATATTAAATTAAATTAAAATTTAGAGATGTTGAGACAATGAGAAGGTTTTGCCGTCATAAAACTGTTTAAAACAAAAAAATCCCCAATATAAAAAAAACTTCATTTAATCACATTGCGTGTTCGTGTGTTTACCGTGTGCTTTGGCTATGTATCCTGTGGTGTACTTCTGTGAATACCCTCACATTCGATTATAGCGTATGTCGGCAATAACGTCCCCCCCCCCCATGAATCCATTATGACGAGGGTTTACTATGTCTGGTATGTGACACCACACTATCTGGCGATAGGCACCACCGTTTCTGAGGTACATCCTACTTCCATCTTCGTGATAATAATCTGTAATTTATTTCACTACGCTATAACCAACTCAGTCTATCACTCACTCACTCATGGAGCTGTGTCCGTCTTGAGGAGCCGCCAAATCTGCAGCTACTCAAGAACTTCCCAGCATTTTATGGAACCCGAATGTTCATTACCGTGCTCACAAGAGCCCTCCAACTGTCCCTATCCTGAACCAGATCCATCCAATCCATACCATCACATCCTATCTCTCTAAAATCCATTTTAATATTGTCCACCAACTTACGCCTTGGTCTTGCCAGTGGTCTCTTTCCTTCCGGCAACCAACTCAGTTTATACTCCGTCGAATGACTGGATGACAACGAATAATGAAATTGCATTTGTTTGGCGGGGCTCAGAAAACTCACGACTGCCGTCAGAATATTCTTCACCCTGATCGAGGTAATAATTCATTACTTATATTGATCTGAGTTTTATTTAGCGAGGCGGCCAATAACTCGGGCTATAGAGTATGGAATGAGTGTATGATCTCCATGGCCAGTAGTCCGCAAGCGAACTAACCGACTGAGCGACCGCCGTTTGTCGGCGAATTTAGTGCCAACTTCTGCAGATAGAGGGTGTTACGTATTCAGCACAACGGATCCCCACGACCGTTAATTTCGGTTTTCTAGGCCGGAGCCATTATTTCCTTGAAATAGCTCCTCAATTATCCTCACGAGGCTGAGTGGACCCTGTTCCAGACCCACTGCTTCTAAGAAAATCTGGTAGTGCCTGGAGTTGAACGCGGGACCTCTTGATCTGTAGCCAAGAACTCTGACAACTAGACCACAGAGGCGGTCAATGAGTGTGTGATAATGAATAATTAATTGGAAACAATGTGGATGGAAACCATGTTAGCCTAATTTAGTGTATTATCCCGACATTTTGGTGGAGAAACTGAGCAAAATTACGACAGACACAAGTCAATGTCTGGGTGAATAAGGTTTTCGAAGAGAGTCTTTCGCCTTGAGATTTGTTTGTATGAATATTTCGCAAACCTCAGGTATTTGTTACATTTTGCTGTGGTTGATATGACTAGATCTATTATCCTTAATAGGATCAATATTGCTTTCAATTTTCCTATCATTAATATCCTTACTTCGTGCCTCTATTATTGTTCGAACTGGCTGCTAGGGTTGTCACATTTCGAAAGTGGCGCTCCAAGCTCAAAATCCCATGTGTTCGTCACGCTGTTACCAATTTCAGGAAATTAAAATAAAACTGTATAGCGGCTTTCAATAGCAAAACATGCACATCAGATTTCATAAAATATTTTCCAGCTGTTCTTGAGTTGAGACACAAGATGGAGCGCTGGACAGACTTACAAAATATTATATTCTTTCGCGCATGAATTCATGTCTTTCACATCACGGTTTCATGTTCTGTTCCCACTGTTGTCAATATCTAAATTATGTAGTCTAACTGTATGCTAATGATGATTGATTGATTGATTGATTGATCAGTAATCTGTCAGATGACAGGTCCACAGTCTCTTCCAAAACAGTTCCTCCACTTAATGTGATCTTCTGTTTTTGGAAAGAGACTATCCAGGAAAAGTGATAATGTGGTAGTTTTTCCATTTGCTTTCCACATCGCAGTACAGCAGCCGTTCAAACCATTCTGGTCACGCCTGTTGCTATACGAACTTGAACCATCTCGAGCATCATTTGTTCTGTGCTTCAAGTCGCTGCTGATGACGCTGCTTCCGGCAGCTAATGATGAATTGAAAAGAATATTGAAGAAGACTCTCATGGCATATTCGAGGAATAATGCAGGTACATTCCTGGAGGTACTGAAGAAAACAATGAAGACAGGTGCCCCCACCGAGATTCGAGTCGTTCGCCTAACGAACAGCTAGGTTAGCTTGTGTCGATCTCTTGCACGTTGTGCGAGAACACACAACAACAGCTGCAGTTGATAGAGCGTTATTGAATACGTGAGACCAGCTCATGTTCCCCCGAGGATGTGCTGTGGACTGGGTTCACAGTAGGGGGACCTTGACTTCTTGCCAGTAGATGGGACGCGCCACAGATCTGCTGCAGTAAGTCTGGGACATCCAATTGGCGGACTCAGCAGTTATGTTACATTCAGTGCGCTTACGATAATCTGCGTGATAGTTAGCCATGAAGTCCATCCGTAACACAACCGCATGATTCCTCGCATAAACAATTCAACTGCGGTATCTGTTTCACTGTGTCGTTACTGAAATTCGTCTTTCACGGTAGTTATCTGTTTGTGTTAACGCGGGTGTTTATATCGTGTGAATGTAGGCAGTGTCGTCGACGTTCCAAAGGTATACACTGCCTCCATTTTGGGGCCTAAGTGTTTAGTGTGGGGTGAGTTTTTTATATACGTTTTGTTTCGGAAGAACTTGAGGATAACGAGAAGAGGGTGGTGCTCTATGGCCTTTAAATGGGCCGTTTCTTTATTTTTATAACTTAAGAGGTGCACTGTCCGTATTCGCCCAGATGGGCCATCAACCCCCGTTCCCTCCACCCAAAGAGTTTTAGAAATAGAAACATTGATAATTTGATAGTTTGATGTTTTATATGATTCTTGCTTATTCCTGAAAGTTTGTGGTTGTGTTCAGTTAATACAATAATCATCATGCAATGAAAATGTGTGGTAGAATGGACCTCTTCTATTCTTAATCCCCTGCGGCCTCTTTTTACTCAGTATCATAGGATTATAGGCTGAGTATACCGAAAAATTCTGGACGCAGTTGGTAAGAGAGAATTTTTGCACACTTCGGGAATTGAATGGCATTTGCCCAGTCAGTAGTCACCTAGAGACCTAGTATTTTTTTTATTGCTATTGGGGTGGGACTAAGTCCCTTGTACTGCGGCCACTTGTGGCCTATTGTACCAGCCCCAGATGATAGGTGAGGGTGATTGTGGAGCAGTTGGTGAAATGAAGATTGGCAGGGGAAACCGAAGTACTTGGAGAAAACCTGCCCCAGCACCACTTTGTCCACCACAAATCCCACTTGACCAGACCCGGGATCGAATCCGGGTCGCCGCGGTGGGAAGCCAGCGACTAACCGCTTGAGCTACGGCGCGGCCTAGAGACCTAGTAACTAAGTTCCCAGGTCCAGCACAGTAGTGTCTGATAATGTACCTTTATAAAGTCCAGTAGTTACTATATGTACCACCTGCTTTAACGTACTAAAAATCAGTATTCAGCCCACAGTGTGTATTTGTGTGTTCTGTACGGCTCCCACAGTAAACAGCGATTGTCCCTCTGTTGGCCTTTGTAGCGGAAACTTAATGTGTTTCCTGTGAGGTACGAACTGAATTGTTATATATTATTTAGAAGAATTTGATTCTTTAAAGTATTGCCTAAGATTAACAAAGAATAAACTAGTAACCTTCATATTGGGTGTACCATTTGAAACGCAACCAATACTGCAATATACGCAAGCTTACAAGTGACATGTGTAGGATTCTTTTACAAGGTGCTTCCTTCTCGGTGTGCGCACTGCCAAGAGTTTCGAGTAAAGGAGGAAACGATTATGATGCTAAAGAATTTCTGAGAATGAACACATGGGCTGTTCGTGAATATATCATGCTCGTACCTGCAGAGATTTTGCGCAAATGGTGACGAAGACAGCTCAGCAATCAGGCGATATTAACTCGAGTGTCATAAGGAAAGCTAGAGAGTCAGTTCCAAAGAGAGAATACCATGAGATTTCCTTTCTGCTCCTTAATACATTACTGCTGTTTGGATTGCTTATTAGATGGTGCACCCTGTACAAGAAAAATTGAAGTCACAGATACGATCTTTATTATACGGTTATAATTAATAATAATATAAGTTACTAGTGATTCAGAAACTACGACACAATGTCCAGTTCTTGATCAGTGTTATGTTTCTGTGATTCCATAAAAAATGGCAGGAGATCCGTAGGTCATTTTTTTTTGTATGTGCGCATGTTTGCCTGCAAATGTTAATTTTGTCTTCTTAAACACACTGGCAACCTACCTTAAAGTTAAAATTCTTTTTGCTATAGAGCGTGTTTGTAGGTTTCATTGTCATTCTCAGAACAAACAGTGATTGTTTCAATGCATAGATTTAACAATTTCAATGGCTTTAATGTAGTATATTTTCTGTGAGTAGGAACTATATTTTAATATTATCATTTACATGAACTCCATATTTCAAAGCATTACAGCAAATCCTTAATGAGTAGTGGTATGGGTGATGGAGTTCCGTATGCTTATTCTATAAACACATTTTGAAGAAGGACTAGCCGTAAATGCGAGGATAATATTCACTTGCATTCTAAATGAACATGATGCCAGAAAATAGACTGTTTTCGGCACTGGATAAGGACCAGTAGCGGGAACTTGGAAGATGTCAATGAATACTCGGATTCAGCAGAATGTTGAGAATATTCTGTGTGAAGTTAAACTTCTATTAACTTCTCAAGAAGAACTGAACCCCCTGCAGCTAGTTAGTTAATCATCCTATATATATATAAGCCCCGCTCCCTCTGTTGACCCGTGGGGTTACTAAGTTCTCTAGCTGAACTGAGGGAAGAAATTACTTGATAGGCAGAACAGGGGTGAAAATTGAATAAAGTAATCTATAATTTGCTATTATGTTAATGTCCCTTTCTTTCGTTTTATGACACAATTTACATTCAAGCGTAGAGAGTGAATTTGGATTAAATTTTAAAAAAATTTAAGTGATAGCGGGTTAATATGGGATGAAAATATGAAGTTATAAGACACTCCTCTCTACGTTCCAGTTGTCTGCTAATGTCCTTCTGTTTGTTGAAAAATTATCAGGACGACATTGTCTGAAACAACTCTCATGTTACGTCATACTTTGAGTATGCAACCTTATGGAAGAAAAGTCCCTATGTTCAGCGAGATATCCGGCATTTGCGAATTTGCTTCCCACTATATGTTGAAACTGAAAATAATAAATTTCTAATGACGACATAGTCATCTACGTCACTGTCTGATGGTGGCGCTGCTGCAGAACTATTTTAGACAAGAAAAACTTGTATATATGTATGGGTGTGAAACTTGGTCTTTGACATTAAGGGAGGAACATAGACTGAGGGAGTCAAATGTATGAAGTAGACGACAGGAACAAAAATATTTACTTAAACCTAGGAATTGCGGTGGCTACTACACCGAGATGACCGTACATGAATTGCTTTCCTCTTCAGAGAGGCCATTACAGGCGTCCTTGAATGATTATTAAGGCAGTTTGTACTCCTATAGGTTTGTACGGTCGGTGTTTATATAAGCGTTTGTGTGGTTATCTTGGTGTTTGAGAACAGGGTGTTGAGGAGAATATTTGGACCGAAGCGAGATGAAGTGACAGGAAGTTCGAGAGAACTGCATAATGAAGAACTTCATAACTTGTACACTTCGCCAAGTATAATTAGAATGATCAAGTCAAGGAATATGAGATAGACATGGCATGTAGCATGAAAAGGAATGCATATAGGATATTAGTGGTGAAGTCAGAAAGAAAGATATCACTAGAAAGATTAAGACGTGGGTGTTCGGATAATATTAAAATGGCTCTTGGAGAGATATGATGGGGTGATATAGACTGGATTTCTCTGGTTCAGGATAGGAACCAATGGAAGGCTCTTGTGAACACGGTAATGCACCTTCGGGTTCCATAAAATGCTGGGAAGCTCTTGAGCAGTTGTACAACTGGCGGCTTCTCAAGAAGGACTCAGCTCCATGAAGTTAGTTACTTAATACTTGTATATGTGGCGTGACGGAACCGGTGCAGAGTAACCCTGTCTTGCTCGGTGCGGCTGCCCATTAAGTTTCCTGTAGGTTCGCATACCTTCCTGTAACCTCTCGTTTTGTACGAGGAATTTATCAATAATTACTAATGTTTGGGAAAATATTCATTTTTATATAAATACTTTTCTCCCCAGAAGAAATAACTTGCAAAATCCTCAAAAATGTTAACTCCTATCTACCATATTACACGGTGTCACATGGCATAAGGCCATAAGCTTCTTGTTGCTTAATGTGTCTCTATTCTTCCTTTATATTTAGGCATTTCTCGCTATACAATACAATCATAATAATTCTGTGGCACATTATAGTAACACAGTGCGCTGATAGAGCTCTGCACTTGCTGGTTGAAGGTAGTAAATTTTAAGTACGCCGGTAGGTGAAGGTGCCAATAATAATCTCTCTGTCGTCAACTGTCGTTTTCTTTTTCATAAAAAGTACGTACTCGCATTTTCTTTCAGTATCGGAAGTTATTATGTTGTGTTTGGATTTTGGATAGACGAAGCTCCCAGTGTACCGAAATTTCATGTAGTTGATATTTGTACTTGAGCTTTAATTCATACAGTAATTCAATTTTGCTAAAATCTGTTTATTCCACGCTTTGGTAATAATATTAAACATGATTAGATTGTGAATGAATGGATCTCCTTTTATTAGGAATATAAACTCTTCCCTGCACCTTTTTTGTGTCAATTTGGCAACTCAATATATTCAGTCATAATTATCTACAAGTTTCGAATTGGAATCACTCTACCAGAAACCCCTCGCTTTCAAATGATTAAAATTTTGGCGTATACACAAGTCCCTGTCACATTCTACCTACTATAGACACATGATTATTCTTTTTAAAGTAATTTTACAGTAACGGCTTTCTGTCAGGCGATGTCCTCTGCAGACTTTTGATTAAATAGGCACTGTCTTTGTCGACACGCAGTGCAGATAACACTGTCTCGCGCAACAAAAAGAGCAGTACAGTGATATGAGTTTCGAACAGAGGCAGTCATGCAAACCAACTTGTCAAATGTCATAAGCTCCATAGAAAAGTGCTTTTGGAAATATATGTTTTGTCCTAACACGGCTTTGGTCTACGAGCTGTACAGCCGCGGTTCAATTCCCAGCAGGGGCAAGGTCTGTTCTCCACAGCGTCCAGTACGAATCTGAGGCCCACCCAACCTCCTATTCAATAGATACCGAAGTCTCTTTCGCCAGGTATAAACCGGCCGGGACATGAAGCTGACAACTCACCTTCATCTAATGCCGAGGTCAAGAATGGAAGAGCTATAAATACACAAAGAACATGTTACTGAAAGCTAAATGACTTCAAAACTATCAAGGGTATGACCACAAATATTATTAGAAATTTTATTAACAGATCTAATTATATCAGTTAAAGAAAAAAAAGTCTCTCTTAAAAATATCAACATATTTGCAGACAGCATTTGCCGCTGAAACACACTAAAATTTGCGAGATACCTAAGATTAATAATTCAATTCAATTCAATTCAATTCTTTATTATTAATGTGCCGAGTCAACAGCCGCAAGGCCAATTACAGACACAGCACAGTGCAGAAGAATGAATGACATTATACATAATCTTATTAAAAGTCGAATAAAAATTACAGGTTAACACTTGAAGAAATAATAATGAATAAAGTAAAAGAAAACAAACAAATAGCTGATAATTATGACAGTAATAATAAGTTCATTATCATTAAACTAAGTGTTATTACGAATTCAGGAATGAAACATAAATTAAACATAAATATTTAATTAAGAAATGAATAATATAGAATTACAGAGGATAATAATAATATACGTAATTCATTTTGTTTTACTGGACATGCAAATAATAAAATATTAACAGTTATACTATATTTAAAATTTGTTTGGGTTGAATATTCAAGTCTCCGAATACGTCAACATCCCTGCAGACAACATTAGCAGCTGCTGCGCATCTAGCAGAGGGACAATTTTTAAATAAGGAGCAAACATTGAACAATGCAAAATCTCTGATATACCGAGCAGGAACTCGGAGACCAACAATTTCCAGGGCAGAAGGGCAGAATTTAGAGCCAAAATAAACTTGAATAAGAAAGAGAGCATCAAGGCGATGTCTCCTAGTACATAAAGTATGTAATTTTAACTCCTCAAGAGCAAGAGAATAATTGTAGTGAACTTTAGGAAAGAAACGTTTAAAACAAAGGGCCGCAAACCTCTGCTGGATGCGTTCCAGCTTGTTGGCATCAGTTGACGTAATCGAATTCCAGACTACGGACGCATATTCAAGTTTAGACCTAACTAACGTAGTGTACAAACTGAACATACAGTCTAGCGAAGAGAAATTGTAGGTAATGTTACGAACTAGACCCAATAGTTTCGCACATTGAGAGAAAATGTAATTGACCTGGTCATGGAAATATAGCTTAGCATCAATAAACACTCCCAGGTCTTTTACAGAATCGGTCCGGGCTATTGACGTTTGAAAAAGTTTATAATCGTAGATAAGTAAGTTGGTTTTCCTGGTGAAGGATATAACTTTAGTTTTACTGATGTTGAGTTTCATACAGTTTGCAATGCACCAACCTTGTATAGAGTTAACGTCAGACTGTAGTAGATAGCAGTCATGAGGGGAACTAATGGCTCGGTAAATTTTGATGTCATCAGCAAAAAGCAGACACTTAGAATGGGCAACTGCATCACACATGTCATTAATAAACACATTGAAGAGAAGGGGTCCCAAGACAGATCCCTGAGGTACACCTGAGAGAACTTCAAAGGGTGAGGAAAGAACACCAGAAACACGGACCTGGGATTTCCGGTTGGATAGGTAACTGCGAAACCAGCTTACATAACCACCAGAAAGCTCAATAGCACTAAGCTTGTGAAGAAGAAGAGAATGTGGGATAATAATAATAAGTAATAGTAGAGCTATCCCTGTAACAGGCCGTGGAGGCCCATAAGGTTGCATAGGGGAGATAAAATCAATG
>NW_019729208.1:805359-832928 GCF_002891405.2 Cryptotermes secundus | reverse complement strand
AATAATAATAATAATAATAATAATAATAATTTGTAATGGGACCGTCTCTGTGATCTAGTGGTCAGAGTGCCTTACTACAGATCTAGAGTTTCAAGTTCGATTCTCGGTGCTACGAGATTTTCTGAGAAGTAGTGAGTCTTGAATGGGATCCACTGAGCCTCGTGAGGATAACTGAGGAGTTACTTTAATAGAAAAATAGCGGCTCCGGTCTAGAAAACCGGAATCATCGGCCGTTGGGATTCGTTGCGCTGACCACGCGACATCCACTATCCGCTAAAGATGGACCTAACCACTCACCTCTAGCTAGTGCCGATGTCCCGAAAACATGGGTCTATACAGTCACCCCCCATACG
This sequence comes from Cryptotermes secundus, assembly GCF_002891405.2. Taxonomy (NCBI): domain Eukaryota; kingdom Metazoa; phylum Arthropoda; class Insecta; order Blattodea; family Kalotermitidae; genus Cryptotermes; species Cryptotermes secundus. The sequence continues at coordinate 832,575 of NW_019729208.1, read as the reverse complement.
CCTTCAAAATATAGTGGCTTTTTTTTTTTAATGCTAGTGGGGTAGGACTAAGTTCCTTGTACTGCGGCCACTTCTGGCCTATTGTACCAGCCCCAGATGATAGGTGAGGGTGATTGTGGAGCAATTGGCGGAATGAAGATTGGCAGGGGAAACCGAAGTACCCGGAGAAAACCTGCCCCAGCGCCACTTTGTCCACCACAAATCCCACTTGACCAGACTCGGTATCGAACCAGGGCCGCAGCTGTGGGAAGCCAGCGACTAACCGCTTGAGCTATGGCGCGGCCCCGGCGTAGTGCTTAATCAATTAAGCACAGGGACGACTTAGCCTTTTTTTTACCAAGGAATCCACGAAGGATCCGTGTCATTGCATCTAGACCCATGGATACCTAAGAATAAATTGATAAGATCCGTGGAAATTCTGAGAACTTATTTGAAATTTTATTTAAATTCAGTAAAATATCTGAAGTAGACGACAGGAACAAAAATATTTACTTAAACCTAGGAATTGCGGTGGCTACTACACCGAGATGACCGTACATGAATTGCTTTCCTCTTCAGAGAGGCCATTACAGGCGTCCTTGAATGATTATTAAGGCAGTTTGTACTCCTATAGGTGTGTACGGTCGGTGTTTATATAAGCGTTTGTGTGGTTATCTTGATCTGGGTGTCCAAAATGTGGCTCACACACTCTGATAAGCGATAAAAAGGAATTTGGCGAGCATGATATATGTGCGAATATCCACAACTTGTCAAAGGAACAAACTGACACGATAACTGAAGAAAAATATAATTCGAATATATTCGTGAATATATATGGGAAACAGGAAGGGATGTACATAGTATAACTGACTCCATGGACCCGAGTTCTTATTGAGAAGCCAATTTTCCAAACATTTTACGAAACTCGAAGATTCATTGCCACGTTCACAAAAGCCAGCTACTGGTTCCTATCTTAGCCAGATGAATCCAGTCCGTACTACTTCATCCTATTTCTCCAACATCAGCCAGGGATATATAAATGAACAAAGATATGTGCCGGAAAAAGTAATGACTCAAACTTTAATTTAACAGTTTTGGGGTGCGATATATATATATATATATATATATATATATGTGTGTGTGTGTGTGTGTGTGTGTTTTCACATCGAAGTTGCTAACAGATCATGTACATAAATTACGTAGCAGTTGTTTGTATAACTTTCTTGATGTAGCTCTAAACTTCTAGAGAATACTGACGTGTTACATGTACATGTAACATTAAAAACCCTGCACTTTGCCCACAGAATATATTTTTATAGTTCACAGGATTTATAATCTAAACAGCTATAAGAACAAAACTGTCTTTTGGGATGTAAGGTAGTACAGTCTGATAGAAGATTGTCTAGGTTTCTGGTGGATGTATTGACTCCATCATCAGGTATAATAACACTCAAAGTAAGAAGAAACAGCAAACAGAACTGTTTTAACCTTTAAGTTAAATTATAATGTAAAGTTAAAGTTGTTTCTGTGTTTAACTAATTTAACACTATGCCTTGAAGGCGTAAGGAAAGCGGATGTATAGATCCATATTTTCTTGACGTCGGTACGAGCTGGAGGTGAAAGGTCAGTTTTACGCCCCGGCTGCTTTACCAACGGGGAAAGAGATCCCGGTACACATTGGTTTAATGTTGTGTGAACCCCAGGGCCGGTCTGGATGACGTGGAGAAAAAAAAATTCTTGACTCTACTGGAACTCGAGCTCCCAGTCGTCCAGCCCGTAGCCAGTCGCTCTACCGGGTACAATTTTCCGGCTCCTAATAAGTTAAATCATATACATATTAAATGTACATCCCTTAATTAATCTTCTCGAAAGTGTTCAGATAAATGAGGCAAATATGTGCCAAATAACTTTGCCTACTTTGTAAAGAGTAGGGAGATGTGCATGATAAGATCTACCAGACTATACGGCGTCATATCTCAGAAGGTAATACTTTTCATAATCACCGTTGTAGGAACCTCAGATAAGACATGAGCAGCGATTATTTCCCGAAACTGCAGTAATAAGTTGGTCTTTGTAATAAAGACGTAGTGAGTTTTCTGCGAGATAGGAACTGAATTCTTAAACATTATTTAGCAAATCTTCAGGTTTAGTGACAAAAACGGTTTAGATAGGTATTGACCAGACTGCGTACCTTTCATTTACTGGTATAAACAGAAAGAAAATTTGTGTATAAATTACGAATCTAACAATATTCTTTTTCTATAAATTTGTGATATGTTTTATATATATTCCTGTATTATTTACTTCGGCCATAAATTAAGGGAGGTTAAGGTGGATAAGGCACAAATATTGCATGGGAAGTAAGGAAAGTGCAAGTAGATGAGAAGACAAATTTACTTATGGGTTAAAGTAAGGTCCATTTCTGAAAGAGGGGTGCTTCGCACCTTATATAGTCAATCGTACGTAAGAAAATTGTAGTGTATATTTGAATTTCCCACCTGCATATGAATACCGGAAGACATATTTAGCAGTCTACGTCACTACATGTCGACGACTCACGCTCATTCGCATAGTAGGCTGAGTAGAATGACTGATATATGCAGAATTGGAAAGGATTTAGAAGGAAACGGCTGTGGGCTAATGTGGTTACTATCCCAGAATTTGACTGGCCGGACTGAGAAAGACCACGAGAAACCTTAATCTAGACAACCAGTATACCGGTCAAAGATTCGAAGTAATCACCTGATGAATATAGTCTGGAACGTTAACTTTAGACGAATATGTTCATAATGATAATATTAAAATGGTTCTTATAGAAATATTGTGAGAGTGTGTGAACTGGATTCATCTGGCTCAGGATGAACTTCAGTGGCGAGCTGTTGTGTTAATGGTAATGAACCTTCGGGTTCTGCTGGCAATTCCGTGAGTGGCCAAATTTCTTTTGGTTCCCCAATAAGAATTTAGCTTCGTTGTGTTTGTCATGACTCAGACCCTGTGTACTCTGTGGCTGTACTGTACTGATACGCACTAATTTCCAAACCAAGCAATTCGTTATTGCGTAATCTTCTTGACGTGCAAGCAGAAGTTGCGCGTCACTGGCTTCTGCTACAGTAACTACTCTTCTTCTACATCGGCATTTTTGCACATGACCAAACCCATATTCAGAGCCCTACATGTGATTCAGCTAAACTCTAAAAGTAATAACAGACTCCTTGGCCGTTTAGACATATGGCGATCTTCTTAAGAGTCAGCAAGAAGTTTTGGGAAGAACTAACAGCATACTTTCATTTGATACGACACGGACCGCGTAGAAAACGACACCAACAATTCTGCCTTATCTTCATTCGTTGCATCCTGTTGTGTGTTCCATATATATATGAATTAGGTTAACCGTCAACACAACAAATATACCCGCTTTTAATGATCCAGCTTTTTTTTCCTACTACATGTTTCGGTCGTACAAATCCGAAAGGCAATTTTATATAGGAATATNTCTCACGGTCTCTTCGCTTGCAGATTTCTTATATTTTTTCTTCTACCCTGAAAATGGAGGCGATACGTTCCTCCGAAACGTCGGTTAATACCACATATACACGGTGCCAAATCCCAGAAGACTGCTTTCTTAATACGTATAGTTGTTGAACTATCGATATGGTTCCATTAACTAAACGTATTCCTATATATAACTGCCTGATAATGGTCTTGTACGACCGAAACATGTAGCAGGAATAAAAATTCGGATTGTAAAATATTAAAAGCGGGTATATTTGTTGTGTTGACGGTTGTACCAATTCATATTTAATTCTGCGTTTCTTCGAGAACATCTTTACCTAGTCGTTACCTAGCAACGGCAGGGAGATACACAGACAGATCCTCAGACTCACTTTTGTTAAGACACGTACCGCATAGAAAATGACGTGTCCAACAAGTCTGGTATTGTAGCTTTTATTTGTTGCCGCTGGAATGTGTTTATCAAGACGTTTCCTAGAGTAGGACGGAAGGATAAACTTAACCGAGCCGTTGCCTTGTAACGATCGTAGAGATACACACACAGACACACAGACTGATGGAATGATTTATGAAGTACGCCGTCGAGATTGGTTCAGGTTTCATAATACATACACCGAGTTTCATAAAGGTTGTTTCAGGCTTTCAAAAGTTGGTAAGTGTGATACATAGTCACGCAGAGAGGATGGTGATAACATTAGCCTATTTTAGGAAAGTAGGCCAAAAATACGTAATTTCTGAATATACGGAGCAGACTGACACTACTGACTCTTATTTGGGAAATCTGGTTCGAATCTTGGTCAGAACTCGGCCTGTCCTGGTAGGTTTTTCATAGTTTGTCTCAGTTCTTGTAGACAGATGCTGAGATACTACTTTAATTATACCACTGCCTCCTCCTCCGAATCCTTTCCAATTCATCCTTCATCAGTCATCCTGCCGTCGACGTTTCGTAGTCCACATACTGACAACGTCGTTAAATAACCATCAAGAAGTCCGTAATAGAAGAGAAGTAGGTGAGATCTGAGGTCCTCACAGCTGATACTATGAAGTTTACTGGCTTCGGCGGTGTGATTTATATTCTGAAATATATATATAAGAGTTTCGGCAGAACATTTTGCCTCTGTCTTCAGGGTAGGATAATAAACCGAAGTAAAGACAGAAGAGTTAAAGCTGTCTCTGTAACAGGCCGTGGAGGCCCATAGTTTGGTGAGACGTCGAGGCTCCCACATTTTCTAGTTAGTCGGTTCACAGATGGCGGTGAGGTTGTCAGTCATACGCTCCGGCCGCCCTTTACCCCAAAGAAAGATTCCTGGCATTCATTTCTGTTAAACGTTGAGTCGACTCCAGAGCCACAGTGCGACTGGATGGATTAAGTCAATTGAGAAATCCAGTGACCTCATCGGGAATCGGACCCGCGATCTTCCGGCTTGTAGCATAGTGCCTCAACCAACTACGCTACCGCGTGTCCCTAATAAACTGAGAACGAAGAAATTGATGTGATTATATGAATGCACGCCGGTCACGGTAGCCGAGCTGTCTAAGGCATGTACTGTCTTCGTTCGCTTGGAAACCGGGATCGTTGGTTCGAAACCCACTCAGGGCATGGATATTTAGTTTGTGTGTGTGCGTTTTTCTGTGTTTGTGTACAGGTAGAGGTCTTACGACGAGCTGATCACCCGCCCAAGGAGCCCTACCGAATGTGTAGGATCTAGAAAAACCAAAGTGAACGGAGAAGTTCATGGAGGTAGGCCTAGGTCCACTGGGGCTGTAGTGCCAAGCAAGCGATATTCGAAGTCTCCATCGTGGAAGTTATCGCGATTCTATTTTGAAGACATAGAAAATTGGTTCCTCCGAAAAGTTGATGAAATTATTCCAGCCTACGTCGCTTTCATGTCCTTGAAAACTCTGATCTTTAATATATAAACACTGTAAAAGTGGAGACAGAGAGAGAATGAGATTTGAGTTACAGGTTTATAGAGAACAAATTAATTATTACTGATGCAATGTGCAATATTCTGTGACAAGAAAAATTGTTAGCATAGAGAAGTAAACAAAAAATTATTACTGAAGACAAATAAGTGTATATTAAAAACGGAATAAAACGAGGAACGAAGAATATGGTGCTGTAGCCTATTCATTTTGACTGGAAAAGTAATCCGGGACATATACAGGGTGTACCATTTAAATCGCGACCCAAACCAAAATACAGACAATCTTACAGGTGACATTATTAGTGTTTTCTTATCCAGTACTTCCATGTTAGGTTACATAGTGCTAACTGCTTCGCGGGAGATCAGCATCCTATCAGTCAGTTTAATAATTGCTCAGAGTGTCACGAGAAAAGTTGAGATAGTCCATTTCAAGGGGGGAACAACCTCTCTTTTAATTTCTGTCCTGTAGTACGTGACTGGTACTTGGATTGATTTTTAACGGTACACTGTACGTAAGAGGAACCTAGTATTATAGGTCTTGCTTTCTTGTTTTATTATTCAACATTCGTTAGTTTATTTCTCTGCCTTTGCCTCTTCCTCTCCATATATTCAGGTGTACAGTCCTGAAAGCGAAGTCCCGAAGCCGTCTGACACGAAGTTACAGGTTGAAAGAAATGGGCGTGAATCACATGACGAGCCATTCTTGTATTTTTAGGTTTTTACTTAGGATAAGTAATGAATAATGAATCGAAAGAGCTTTGTAAGGAAGCGTTAGCAGCAAGATCGAGGTACTGACCCGTCATTTGTCTGGGGAAACTGTAGAAAACAACCAAAATTTCATGTCGGATAACCGGTGCCCCTTATTGTGTTCAAACCGAGTACCCCTTAAATAAGAATACAGAGAGATACCGCTATGCACACCACCTTGATGTGATTCTGATATTAGTTGCATAAAGATAGTTTTACACTTTTAACAACAGAATTGAACGATAGGCGGTTAATGAGACATATTTAAGACGGCTGACGGTTCAACCCAGAACAGAAAGATCGGAAATTAAATAAGCTATAGCTGATTTACATTCTACATAACGGTTTTTAAAAGATGGGTCAGGGCGGTGACGCCCCAACACTCCAGAAAGCCTCGGGGCACAGCCTTCGTTCGAGACGGCTCCAATGAAATCCTGCTTCCTTTCCACTTCTTGACTCATCAATTCTGATGTCTTCCTTTTTTATTTCTTTGCTATTTTCTTTCCCCCTTGCTTGATTACTTCATTGCTTTCCTCTTTGATTCCCATCTTTCTCTGTATATCTTTGTTTCTATCTTTCCTTTCGTTCCACGATTTTTTCGGCCCTTTATCTTTCTCGTTTTATTTTTACTTCATATTCTTCTATAATATTCACTGGAAAATGAACACAATTTTTGGTGTCTCTCGGACGCGGTGACAAGAACGAGCAATGAATCTGAATTCGATTAAGAGACCACGTTACGAAGATTGCGAATATAATCTCACACCTTACTTCCGGGCTGCGCATGAGGGCAAGTGAAAGAAGAATGACAAGAAGGAGCGGGGCAGTGGTTACAGCTGCATTGTTAGAATGAGGGCTGGTAACTGATGACAAGCTCGAACTAAGGCTCCTGTCTAACTGATACTCGTATGTCAGATAGGACCCGAACAAACCACTGCGCTTTCTGTTGATAGCGGTCAGGTCTGAAAAGGCAGACGGAATTTGAACACGGATCAAAAGCTCTTCTTGGTGCAAAGAAATACTGGGAGAAAAATGTGGAATGCGCTGTGGAAGAAAATTGGATGGCGCCTGTACGATAAATCGAATAGGAGAATGGTTAAAAAAACAAATATACTTTTTCGGAAATACACATACGAAAAACAATGAGAACTACGATGAGAACAACAGTGTCCTGATACTGAGGATCAGGCGAAATTTAGAAACAGCGCTCAGGCACACTCCAGAGCTAGGAAGAATATATTGTCATCATAAGTATATCTTTCGTAAAGAAGAACAAAAACAGAAGTCATTAGATCCGAGCTTGAAAGAAGATGGATATTGTCTGGGCAATAAATCGTGTAGAAATGTGGCTAAAAACAGGACAGTTTCGTTTTGTGAAAACGCTTTTCCTATCTTCAGGTTTTCACGATAACCATAAGCGGAAACACGCCTTTGTAATCAACTGAATAGTCCTTGTTTATTACATGTTTCGTTTATTGGACGACACTTTATCTGCCTCAACGTTTATCTAACATCAAATCTCTTGGAAATTGTAAATGCTGATTTCTAAAAACTGTAGACGCAAGTGACATAACCTAATGCACTATTAAAATACTTTCCTGGCGGGACTGAGAAAACCCATAATATAGCTAAAGATAGCCGGCTTCAGGAGTGAGGATGGAACCCGGGGCCTCCAGGATATGAATAAGGATTTCCGACTTCTCAACTACGAAGTCTGGTGATATATTATGGGCAGTGGTTTATGTAAGATGACGTCACGTAACATTTTTGGGGGGTGGGGAAGGAGTGTTTTACCCTGCTGTCTGCATCTGGACTCTGTAGCGTCGAATGGTAAGATGATAAATGAATGATTATTTGAAAATAATTCGGAGGAATCTAGGAGGAACTAACAGAGACACTAGTCCGCATTTGCCTGGAAAGACTTGGGAAAATCACGAATATCCTCAATCTTGATTACTGCAGTTTCGGTCGAGATTCTAACCACCATCCCCATAATACAACTCTGTAGCGTTAGCGTTACGGCAACCCTACGGGAACAACGTTTTATCAACTGCATAGCCTCTCTGGCGTCATATCATTAAGCAATTTTGAATGACCCTTTCTGGAAATTACGTCTTTTAACCCACCATTGCAATATTCACCTTGACGGACATAGGAAGACTACGCTTTACGAGACAAAAACTTCTCACCGTAAACAGAAAACATTTCTTTATGAATATCGCTTGCATGACACCCTTTTGCCTACAAAAAACACACAACAGTACGCTGTTCTTCAGTAGTATATATCTCAGGCACGGTCGCCATTTTGAGTACTGAAACTAGCCTCTGAATATGCGTATGCGCATCTGCTACCTAAACTGTCATGAAGCTGGTCAGTGCTGCTACCTAGTGATACACATAGAAAACCTATTACGCCAATTACAGCTGTTTCACTTCCATGTTTGTGACTTTCCCTCATACGTAACATGTCAATCATGATAACCAATTCCGGAACTGAGAATAGAGCTCTGGACGTCAAAAATATGAAGGAAGTTTGCTGACCACTCAACGACGAATCTCGGTGATAAGTTATTGACACAGGTTGGAAAGATGATAAGTCGTCATACAACGTTGTATTATGGTATGACATGTCAGCTTAACCAATGATAAGTACAGTTGTCTTCCTTGGTTGTATTTATTGAAAATTTTTAAAATAAAAGTGTGAGCCGGGATAGCGAAGTCGGTATATGGACTGGCTACGGTCTGGACGACCGAGGGGTCGGTGTTCTAGTCCCGGTAGCGTCAAAAAATTTATCTTCTCTACGTCGTCCAGACCGTCTCTGGAGTCCGTCGAACTTCCTAACCAATGGGTACCGGGGGCCCTTTCCCGGGGGTAAAGCGGCCGGGGCGTGAAGCTGACCACTCACCTGCAACTAGTGCCGAGGTCAAGAAAATGTGAATCTATGCATCCACTCCCACATACGTCTTCATGGCGTAGTGCTTAATTCGTTGAGCACAGGGACAGATTCACTTTTTTACGTGCAAGTATCGTTTATTAGAATTGTTTTCCACTTCCACTTCTCGGGACTTCTGATATTTAATTAAAAGCATTATGTTCAAAGCTACATGAGACGAGTCAAATTATCCATGAGATATGTTTTCCTAATGTGTTGTTGGCCTGAAAACTGTGCAACATTGGGAGACACCCGTGCATCTGCGCCGTTAAGAGCTGTACTGCATCTGTAAACGTACAATCCATTTCATCTTGTTAGGAGAAGAGACGAACAAGGGTTTCAGCCCATATGTATTAATGAGGAAGGATCATTCCCAGGGGTTAAAGTGGCCTGGTCATCAAACTGAACTCTTACCTCCGTCTAGTGCCGAAGTCAAACATGGAGTTATAGTTTCACTCTCCTATAGGCCTTCATGGCATAGAACTTAATTAATTAAGCACACGCACAAATTTACAGTTTTATAGAAACTTCATATTTCCCAACAATGCCTTAAAATGAAACGATTAGGGCAGTGCACCTGAACTCAGAAGAGCATGACAGGTCCCTGAGTGGTGCTGGCTTGCCTCTGCCCTATAGATAACACGCCGCATTTGGCGAACGTAACGTGAGCAATTTTACAACTTTTTGCGGCGTATGTGTTAGGAATAGACGAATGGCCGCTCCGTCTGCAGTTTTATCACATATTTTTGATATACCATAATATTTCAAAATATAAACCCTGTTAATATCGTAGGTTGGCACATAAAACAACCAGACAGAAATAGCGTGTCGTCAGTTACCTTTGTTATTGTCTGGGTTGGCTGTATATAACCAGCAAGGAGCCATGTTTAAAGTTAATAACTCACAAAATGCGACGGTGGTTTTACCACGCTTCAGCACCTATCTTTCCAGATGACATTTCAGGTGAGATGTGAAGGCTGCACGATTTGATGTAACGTCACTATATAAAAGAAAACTCCCTTGTTCACCCCCCTATACGTGTGAGTTACAGGAAAGTAGGGTGTCTTATTGCACGCAGCCTAGTAACACGCGGTCGTTTCTGACAAATGAAGGTGTGTTTACTTCCAGCTAAGCACGTTATTGACCGCTGTTGTCTTTCTGTCTCTGTCGTCTATTTTATGGGGCTATTGGTAGCTAATTGTAGAGCGTTGAATCGTAGAACGACAGATGAAAATGAACTGGAAAGGATTAGGAAGAAAGCGGTCATTACCTAATCTAGAAAAGCAAAAAACTCCGTTGTTTTAGTCCGCAAGCGAACTATACCGACCGAGAGACCGCCACTTGTCTGTGAAGTTAGTGCCAACTTTAGCGGATAGAGAGTGTAGGGTGGTCATCGCAACGAATCGTTACAGCCGTTAATTTCGGTTTTTTAGACCGGAGCCGCTATTTCCTTCAAGTAGCTCCTCAATTATACTCAAAAGGCTGAGTGAACCCAGTTCCAGACCCGTTACTTCTCAGAAAATCTGGTAGCGCCGGAGAATTGAACCCGGACCTCTGGATGTGTAGCCAGGAACTCTGACCACTAGCCCACAGAGGCGGTCTCTAGATAATAACCTTATTTTGTGAGTACTGAGTGAAGAACTTCAATTGAGATAAGTAAAATATCCCGCCGGTCACGGTAGCCGAGCGGTCTAAGGCATGCACTGTCTTCGCTCACTCGGAAGCCGGGATCGTGGGTTCGAATCCCACTCAGGGCATGGAAGTTTGTGTGCGTTTTTCTGTGTTTGTCTACAGGTAGAGGCCTTGCGACGAGCTGATCACTCGCCCAAGGAGTCCTACCGTATGTGTTCATGGAGTGTACGGAGTTCATGGAGGTAGGCCTAGGCCCACTGGGGCTGTAGTGCCAAGGGGGGGGGGAAATATCCCACGTCTTTCATGAAACCCGAAGCTTCAGTACGTGTTCACAAGAGTCTGCCACTTGTTCCTATCCTGTGACTGATGAATCCAGTCCAGATTCTCACATTATATTTGTGGAATATCCTCTTTAATATTATCCTTTCTTATACTCCAGGTTCTGCAAACGCGACCTCATCCACTCAGATTTTCCGACATACGTATAATAGGTTATGTATTTGATAATGCGGAACAAAATTGAATTTAGAGGACAATTTTCAGTATAGACGTCCTGTTACCAAATTACGTCGAAAAGTTTTGAATACTTTGAGGTACGAGTTCTACGATTAGGCAGTAGACATTATCTCTCCATTAAGCGTTTATTTGGGGCCACGTCATAACTCAAGCGGTTAGTCGCTGGCTTCCCAACGCGACGGCCCGGGTTCGATCTCGGGTCTGGTCAAGTGGGATTTGTGGTCGACAAAGTGGCGCTGCGGCGGTTTTTCTCCTAGTACTTCGGTTTCCCTTGCCAATCATCATTCCACCAAATTCTCCATCATCATAAGCACCCAGGGCAGGCTACAATAGGCCAATCAGTGGCCGCCGTGCCGAGTGGATCCAGTTGGACTCCACCCACACTAAGCGAATTTAATTTCTTTAATCGTTCATTTGGATATTGCAAAGAACCTGTATAAACTAAACTTTCTTGTCTTCCTTTTCTTCTTCGTCTTCTAAACCTCTGGTCCAATTTGGAACACAGGACATCCGTGGAACGATTCGTTTCGCATCAATTTCTTAATCTAATATAGTCGATAACACTCCTTGGACGGGGGATGAGCCCGTCGCAAGGCTGCTGCCTAGAAACACAGAATAACCATAGACATCATGCCTTGAGTGAGATTTGAACCCATGATCAGAGTGTTCGGGCTAGCTAAGGCATTCAGATTTCTTGTACAAGCAGATAAGGATATGGAACCGTTACAGAATATAAGAATGATCGTCACAAAGCACAAACTGTCTTTGTTCTTGCTTGTGAGAAAATTCTAGAATGTAACAATTTTTCTTGCTCCTTGTTCTCGGAAAATAAATCATTATCCCCGAGAAATATCTAAGTAGAACTCGCAGATAATCAAAGCAAAAACCTCAAAGCAGTACCGCACATATACTGTATTCCTTTTTGTTTACAGATTGTACACTGAATTACAGGCTAGTAGTCTATAACGTTTTGTTTTTATTAATGTTTAGACAGCCGCGGTAATATATAAGGAGCATTGCCTAGTCACGTGGTTGGACAGGTAGGCAGGTATAAGACGTTCTGCTCTCACCTCCCCATTCCCCTCTTATTCCCGAGACTTGAGTCTGACCACCTACCAACCAAGCAATGTTTTTTTTTCTCTCTCCCTCCTTCCAACAGCCACTTCGTATGCAGGTGTATACGTATTTGAATGCGTCCAGCTTTGCTAGTTAGTGACGTTCGAGTGGAGAGACAGGTCTCGTTTGTTGCGTGGTTCCATAATCCTCGTGTTACGGCGAAGAAATGAAACTGAAGTCTACCTTTATGCCTCGCAATGGATTTATTACAATTTCCTTCAGTTTCTCGGTTTAACATGGACGCTTATGTTTGTGTGCAGGATGTTACAGTTTGCCGAGTAGTGTCGCTGTATGACTGTTCTGTAATGTCTGACCTGTAAATGGCGCCACAAAGTATGTGATAATTTCAAGCTGAAATATATTTAAAAACCGAGTATTTTGTTATATAAAATAACGCGTATTTTGAAGAATCTGCGCAGTATGACTCTTGTGTGTATAAAGCTGTTCCAAATCCGGTAAACATCGAGTGTAAAGTTGTGTCATTTTATCAACAGAAGTACACAAAGACTAAACAAACTGCATTCGACCGCAAAGTGTTTTTGTTCCATTACGGTGGAACCCTTTCCATTGTGCTTTGAAATAATATGTATTTGAGTGGCTACAACTGCGGTTGCATGCATGAGTATCGTAATGTGATAATATTTTGCTGCTGTTAGGTTGTATTCTGAATGAGGCTGTAGTTACATATAAATTACATGTGTTTAATGAAGCATTTATTTCGATCGATTTAGTATGGTTATGTTACATACGAAAATGGCGTGGCCCTTTCTTATTTTCATATAACAATTGCCAAGATATAGTGAATTGCTTTGTGTTTGTAAAGGAAACGCGCCCAACTATATAAGTGATATATTTATATCAAAGTAAACAGCAGCCCAGAAAGTGCTTGTATTGGCGGTTCTTAATTCTTCTGGGTCCAAGTTGACCAGGGATTGTTCATGTTAGTGAAGTGCATAACAGAGTCACTTGTTCGGCAGGTTTATCACCGTATTGTCTCCGTTATTGAAGTGATTTTAGAAGTTGCATAAGAAAAATAAAATAGTGTATACTTCAATGAAAAATATTGAATGCGTAGTGATATTTTGTGTTCCAAAAGGTGTACGTTGAGGTGTGCGACAAGTTCTGTTTGTGCGATCGGTTTCTGGATGTGTATCTGTGTTGTCTCAGTAAATAATGAGTTACTACTACTACCAACTTCCACCGCCCGAAGAAGTGGAGGATTCAGCCTGCCTGACAGGATCGCTCCGTCATCCAAATAGTCGCAATCGCCAACCTCAATCATCACAGCAGTGCCAACATTACCATCATAACCGCCCTTACAGACCGCAATCATCAACAGACAGTATTCCCTTCGTCGATGCTGACACTTCCAGTGGCCAACCCCGTGTCAGTAATCTGTCACTTGAACTAGGCACATCGAGCAGCGAAGAAACAGTGAGTCGACATTCAACTTGTCCCCATAACAGCAAACCCCGTACTACGTCATCAACTGGAGCTACGTCACTACGACGTCGGCGTCGTTACCCTCCACCTCCGCCCTCTCCCCCAGCAACTTTTCTGGATTCAGAAGACGCTGCGAGTCTCAATAACTTATTGGATGCTCTAGATGACCTTGACGTTGTGGAAGAAGACAGACGCAGCTCGTTGACAACAACGGGAAGCAGCCATGATGATGGGACGGCAGCAGATGAGGAACTCGTGGTACCTCGTAATGGACCACCACGGCCCACACTGGCGTCGATTTTAGTGTCAATACCACCCCCACCCACCCCACCCCCACCCGAGAATGAGGACAGGGATGACTGTCAAGAATTAAAAGCGCACCAGCGATATCAACAGCAGCTGAGACAACCCGTGAAGAGAAGCGGCCCCTACAGCAACCACAACGCCAGATTCGTTCCTCCATGTCCACCTACGTCGCCTCCTAAAGACAACCAACAAAAGGTGAGTATTACACGTGACAGTACTTAGTTTACAATGCAATATATGCGATGGTTTCATTGAGAAGGGACCACCTCTGTGGTCTAGTGGTCACAGTTCCTGGCTTAAAAATCCAGAGGTCCCGTGTTTGATTCCCGACGCTACCAGATTTTCTCTGAAATAGTGGGTCTGGAACTAGGTCCACTCAGCCTCGTGAGGATAACTGAGGATCTATTTCAAGGATAACCGAAGTTAACATCCGTGGGTGTTCGTTGCTCTGACCACGCGACACCCTCTGTCCGCTAAAGTTGGCACTAACTTCACCGAAAAGCGGCGGTCGCTCTGTCGGTATACTTCTCTTGCGGACTAAAATCCACGGAGTTTTGCGTGTGTTTTTTTATTGATAACGGTGGTTTATGTTGTTGCAGCTTTCACTCTTTAGTGTTGTTTATTTAACGACGCTTCCAAGTGACTCAGACTGTGTGGCGTCGAATGACTGGATGACAGAAAATAATGTATTAGGGATGTCGTGAAAAGGAAGTGGTCGTGGCCTAATTTAAGTAACTAGCCAGACGCAACGAAAATCTCGAAGATCTCAGGTCAGACGTGCCCCCAGTCGAGTTTCGAATAGGAAACCTTCAGGAAACGAATAGAAATCTTTACTTCTTGGGCCAACTAAATCGATATTTATTTTGTATTGGATTTTTAGCCGACTTTATTTCGATAAAACAGAAATAGTCTCATGAAATCATCTTGCTGTCTGTATATCAGTGTGCCCCCCCCCCTTTAAGTTTTTTTTTTCTATGCTGCCCATGTTGTTTGCCCAAACAATTCTTTCAAGTCAGAGAATCTTTGTGACACTAGGTAACAATATCTTTTAGTGTGAGGATTTCTTAGCCCCGCGCACCCAAATCCCATGCTGGAGGACCATCAGTTATCAGTTGTCCAAGACTGCTTATTCAGTAAATTCGCAGCCATCCTCCATGTAATTAGAAGTATAATTACAGTGATCATATCAAGTAGGACGAGATGGACAGGACATGTAGAAAGCATGTGGAGAAGAGGAATTTCTATAGGATTTTAGTTGGAAAGCCAGAAGATATAGAGACCATTAGGAAGACAAGACGTAGGTGATATGATAACATTATAATGGATTTTAGGGAGATAGGGTGAGGTGGTATGGGTTGGATTGATCTGGCTTAGGATTGGGATCAGTGGAGGCCGCTTGTGAAAACGGTAATAAACATTCGGGTTTCATAAAATTTTGAGAACTTCTTGAGCAGCTGCGCAACTGGCGGCATCTGACGGACTCAGCTCCAGTCACTTAGACGGCCCTTGTCTATCAACGGAAAGTAGGCAGTTAGTTCTTCTCAGAACTTCTTGTGCTACAAGTATCTTCATCAGTATTTTCTCAATAAGTATTAAATTTTCTCTTTTACGTGTAGGTCCTCGCAATATTCATTCAATGAGCTTGGTCCCAAGTTTACGATTCTGGTCTTTTTTCTTTCACTGGCTCTACAGTCCCCTTGGGCCCTGGCCTCCGATTTTCAGTTTCATGATCATTTTAAAGACTGTAGGAGTCCTTGGTTGAATGATCAGCTCATCGCAAGGCCTCTTCCTAAACAAAGGAAAACACATAGAATGAACACATACACATACCAAACGTCCATGCCTTGTGTGGGATTCGAACCCACGATCCCAACTTCCGAGTGAGCGAAGACAGTACATACCTTAGACCGCTCAACTATCGTGACCGGCCTCAGGTCTATTTGGCGTAGCTAAATTTCTTCAGAAATTCATTACCTGTGTATACCCGTCTTTCTGTTCAAGTGTCGATGAAACCACGTGTGGAGCTATCAATTACCAATAGTGAGGCCCCAAGGTCCACAACTTACACTTGATCTTTGTAATGATAAAAAGAAATTGAACTTCTCATGAGTCGTTAAGCACAATCGTATATTGTGTTAACGGGCACTGAACGGAGATTTAAACCTGTAGGACTGATTCACTGTAGTAGATGCACACCGAAAAACCTGTTTCTTTACCACCATGTAATTTCACTAATACCACGAACTCAATTTCCCACGCAGTATTAACGACTGGACCATGAACTTGTTCTGCTAAAGCCTTTTCTTCTCTTTACTTCTGCCGTGCACAGACATTGTAAGTACATCATCAGTCATTGTCGTACGCGTCTTCTTATTTCGGTGCTACGCCTCCCTGCAGAGCGCCTATTGAAGTAGCTCCGTCCGTCCTTCCATCTGTCTGACACTCGAAGCGACTAGAGGCCCAGTAAAGGTATTTTTTGATACATTTTACTGCTGAGATCAACTACAATTCTTTGATCACTTTTAGCGAAATTGAATGGTAATAATATACTTTACACGCATACTTACTCTCTGCGCACATACATGGGCGCCTGCATGCTACCTTGCCTGCGTTTTTGTACAAAAATTACACCGAAACATAGAATATATATATTATATATATATATATAATACAGTGCTATCGCTTATCTACACACTTTACAATTCACCGTTACACACTCATTAGTGTTAACAGACTTCACTCGTCGTATCCTGGCAACGGCTGTATAACAGTCTCGCTGTCACTGCAGAACATATGACATTTTCTTTGCGCAGCCTTATTCCTTCCTTGCCACTTCTTCTCAATCACCTTCGACTGCCAACTCTCTCAGTTCTCTGGTACAAGTTCCAAATCCTGTTCTCGACTTGGTTTTAATTCTAGCCAAAGTCAAAGTTATTTCACGACTGGCGGTTTACCGTCAATCAGTTCGTATTAGCGTCAGGCTTCTTGAGGCACACGACCAGAGATTTTTACCACCTGAACTCTTGCAGTAATAATCCTTATGTATCATCCTCTCTGACGAGAGGCTATGTAACGAGGATCTCACGCAGCTAGAATTAGAACCCTAGAACTTAGAACTTTACTCTGGTTTACCTTCAATACCTATAAATATTTCCTTTAACTGAAGTTCTAATTCTAGCTGCTTGAGTTCTTCGTTATATACTCTCGGGGTGGACCCAACGGAAAATACCGTTTCCCAACAATTCTTCTATTGTTATAGATGTGTGTTTACTCCGCCGTTACATAGAAACGGAAGTTATTCGAGTGTTGCTTCCGTATTCATTGCCGCGGGAATGTGTTTACAGAACCGATGCCTAGCAGTGGACGTCTTCTCTGATTTCACTATTCCTTTTAAAAGTTTTAAACGTTAAAATCTCATCCACATCACATCTGTATGCCCATTACATGTTTCGACCAACATTGGTCATCTTCAGGTGACTAAATTCTTGATGATACTGCCGTGTTTCCGTCCGTAAGTTCAATTTTTAGGATAAGCCTTCATCTATGCGCCCATGTGTATAAGCTGATGGTTAGTTACCCTTATTGTGTCATGTCCAGCTGTTATGAATGTTTTCAAGTGTTTACATATGCTTATTTGCTTCGTTTGTCCGCTATGACCGCTATAGATCCTTCTGTCCGTAAAGTTTCTATCCGATTGACTAAAGATACTCATGCTCAAAGATTATTTTAGTTGTAAATATAATTTTGAGTGTAGACTAGAATAATCCAGAACAGTAATAAAGCGCATAATCGCAAATGTTTATTACGAAACTGCGTACATAATTTTCAAAACAAAACAATATATACAGTAAAACTTGGTTATAGCAACATCGGTTTCTGCGACACCTTGTCTATTGCGTCAAATATTCAATGGTACGAACTAATTCCTCATAAAGCAACTGTTTTTATACCTTGCTTAGTACGACATGCACAAATGCATCAACCTCGTATGTAACGTCATTTTCATTCCTGAATTTCTCTGATATGGACATTGAACGTAATTTAGAAAGTGTGTATTGGGCAAGTAACAGGAAACAGATGAAGATAACTGATTACTGTACTCGTATCTAGGTACAGTAAGGCACAACAATTGATGTAATCTACTGTAATTTGGTGAGTAGGCCTACCTTTAATATACAGTATTAGTGCGGTGTGTATTGTCAGTGAAAAGCGCTGTAATATGTCTTTGATATTACACATTTGGGCAATTCCACGTTAATGTTACGTTAGTCTGTACTTAACTACGTATTTCACTAAAAAATGCAACATTTTAACTCGGTTTTTGGTAGATTTTTACGTGACTAACATAAGGCTACTGTGGAAGTGCCCATTTCGGTTACAACGACATTCGTTTATAACGACACTATTTTTAGGTCCCTTTGATGACGTTATAACCAAGTTCTACTGTACATTGTATTATTTCGTCTAACTCTGGATTCGTTGAATATCCTTGTTTAATTTGATGTTCTTACAATGTTGGCTGCAAAGTCTCCTATCATCTGTACTAGAAAGCTAAGTTGTGCGCTGAAAACGACGGACAAATTATTTAGCCCTGAAGACGGAGGCGATATTTTTATCTGAAACGGTTGACTTTCACTGGAATACTTGGCATTATATACTAGAATATGTAACTTTTAATAGATATAATTGCGTACCTAATATACAGCAGAGTCTTCTTGACAAGATGATAGTCACTCAGCTGGTCAAGATTCCCCTCCTTTCATAGAACCTGATCCCTGCTCACAAGAACCTGCCTCTGAACGCCATTTCATGCAGACAGATTTTATTATTATCCTCCCCTCTACACTTACGCAAATCTCCCATAATTTTATCTTTAAATTTTTTTATGAGTTTCGTGTCACCAATTTTCACATCCACATACAGAAACAGGTAAAATTATACTACATTTAATCAATAATATTTTAGATAGGAGACTTCAAGAGCGGTCATTATGATTTCCAGACCGTTTTTGAGTTATTTCGTTCTGAATTAACATAATTTTGAGTTGTTGCATTTCTGTACTATAAATTTGAAAGTCTTGCTTTTGGCTTAAGCCCCAAAATTGCTTTATACTGGAAGCAAAATATTACAAATTTCACAGCCACTCATCCTTAGTGAAGTAGAACAATCAAGAACTTTGTTAACTGGAAAACAATTACCGTGACTTCTCAAAAGAACCGCATTCAGAACGAATTGCTAGAAAATTAGCAGTTGGTAGTACCTTTCTTCATAGTTCTAAAGATGCTGGTTAATTGAACGTCACATTATGTCAGAATAATAATTGATGACTATGGTACAATGTACTACTACAAGCATAAATTGGTTTCGTAATGTTAAGGATCATTAATTTCTTTCCAACGCCTCTGATCACGTGGGCTATTACGTGCGAGTAAAATAGAGAGCAGGAATGTATTGCCTCCCTAGTCCTTATCACTCAAGATTACGAGAGATTTACGACAAGCTTACGCTGGAGAGGAATAAACCATTACTGGAAGATCGCAGTAGGAATACATATCGCTGTATCTGGGGGTTTCGCAGCGGTGGATGTGATATGATGCCTTGCACTTCGGCAGAAAATCGCACACTCTGCTTACCATGCGGGACGGCTTTCCTTCTGTTCCCTGTTGAGCAGTACTTCGCTCAGCACTCGTACCATTCCTGTTCCCCATCGTCATCACTTTTAATAACTACGGCCACCAGTACGTGCGAATCAACATACAGAGTTTCTAGCGATTATCAACAGAAGCCTCCAACATACCCACAAGAATAGTAGCTCTGATTATATGTAACGTCACGTATCTGTGTATGTGTGACTATTAGATGGGGTATGGTTTGGATAATTAGAATGATAAAGTCAAGGAGCATGAAGTGGACAGAGCATTTAGCATGAATGTGAGATAAGAAGAATGCATATATGCTATTGGTGGGAAAACCAAAAGGAAAGAGACCACTGTGAAGACCAAGGCGTAGGTGGATCGGCAATATTAAAATGGAGCTTAGAGAGATAGCCTGGGATGGTATAGATTTGATTGATCTGGCTCAGGGTAGGCACCAGTGGAAGGCTCTTTTGAACACTGCAATGAATCTTCGGGTTCCATAAAATGCTGGGAAATTCTTGAGTAGCTGCAGAATTGGCGGTTCCTCAAGAAGAGCTCAGCTCCATAAGTAACTAAGTAGGTATGGATTGGATGACTAGATTTATTGACACTTTATACACAACCACTTGGAACTACAGTAATTACAGCGCTATTGCTAATCTCCACACTTTACAGTTCACTGCTGGAAACATTAGTGTCCTCAATCTATTTAAGCCTCCACTATCCGTTTCTTGGCAACTGATTTTAACACCGGAACTATAACAGTCTCACTGAATTACACACTCCAAATATCACACGTAAATTGTTCTCTTCAAAGCCAGACTTTCAACTCCACTGAACTGCACTCAATAATTCTGATGCCTCAGTTCCTCAATTCAAATCCTGTGCTCCCAAACTCATATATTCTGGCAGGCTGATGTCTCGAAACCCGACTAACTCGTTGTCATTTCTTCTCAATCATCCTCGACTGCCATCCCCAGAGACTCCCTCATTTCTGTTCTACTCCCAGGCTCATTTACTGGCAGGATGGCGTCTCGAAACTGAACTCACTCGATCTAGTCCAAGTCCGAGTCACATTGCGACTGACGGTAAGTCTGCAACTAACTACTTCTTCATAACCACTCTGCACGGACCGAATAGAAAACATATTTCCCAACAATTCCTCTATTGTTGTTTGTGTATCCGTTGTCGCGGAAAACTGTTTACTGAGCCGTTTCCTATTAATGAAATATTCAGGCTTTCAGGCGTCATGTCACAATATTGTAAACGTACTTCTTGAACATCCTTCTTAAATGAATGAAGAGTTTTTTTTTTAATTCGCTTAGTGGGGGGTCGAGTCCAGCTGGGTCCACTCGGCACGGCGGCCACTGATTGGCCTATTGTAGCCTGCACTGGGTGATTATGATGTTGGAGAATTTGGTGTAATTAAGATTGGCAAGGAAAACCGAAGTACTCGGAGAAAACCCGGCCCAGCGCCACTTTGTCCACCACAAATCCCACTTGACCAGACCTGGGATCGAACCCGGGCCGCCGCGGTGGGAAGCCAGCGACTAACCGTTTGAGCTATTGTGCGAATAATAAGTTAGTCACGTTAATAGAAATTTACCTTAAAATATCTGTGACAGTTGCATTGTTGGACATTCGCTATTCTGTATCGGCTTTTCAGACATAAGAATATAGGAGTATGCATTGACTCTTGGGGGCTATTGTGAACATCGCTCTGAACCACCTTATGACAAGGAATGATTAATAAAATTAATTATGTCACATTTTAACTCGGGGCTCGAACAAGCTTCCCTGCTGGTAGAGCATGACAAGTGACTACTATACCAGTCTATGCTTCTAATGAAATACAGAAACAGAATTCTAGAAGATTTATAGCAGTAACTGAGACGGCTTTCCCCTACATGGGAGATCAAACAGGAGAGCAGATAATTCATTAAATCCTGTAAGAACTGTCAGCGAAATTATTGCATCAAAAGGAAAGCAAATTAATCAGTTAACGATATTAACGTGAGCTAGAACATCTCTCGGAGTCTGTATGGGATTTTGGAGTGGAAAGAATTTTATTTCAGATTCTATCACCCTGTTATCTTCCTCCATTGTAATTGTTAGACAAACCAAACTTCAATTATAATATATATTCCCTTCCAGTGTAATATTATTAGAATTAATGCCCTAACAAATATAAAAAAAATGCATTAAAAATCCCTTCTAAATAATACTGCACAAAAATATTTCTAAATGTCCTAATATTTCAGACCCGAGTTAATGATAATTTTGACTTCTCTTTGTAACACTATGAAAGAACAAATTGAGCTAACTGACTTCTGCGATGTTACACAGTTCAACTTAATAGACAAGACCCGACGTTTCCAAAGAAAATTCTGCATCTATTTTCAATGCAGAAATCATTCTACCACCCTGAAGATGTAGGCAACAGATTCTTAAGCAAATGTTGTCATCTTTCTGGCAGACTACACGGTAACAAGTATCAGAAATGTTTATGTTGATTGACGTGAGAAACTCAGATCCCTTATTAACATGTCTTTATGTTTAACATGACAACACCGAGCATGTTTGTTCTAGAGGCAGTTGTACAGACTTTCATTCAGGAGGTACTCGGTTCTAATGTCACTGGATCACTGGCCATCCCGACCCAGTTTTCCATGGTTTTACTCAGATCCTGCAGCAAAATTAAGAGAATGTTATGTCTGTTAGGTTAGTACCTTATCCTTCCAGATCCTTACTAATTCATCATAGAGCAGTTATTTCTTCATCCAACTCTGCCTAGTCCCGATGCTGAAAGATAAAGCTAAAATTGTCCCTGTAACTAATTAGGCACAATCCCATTAACACTTATGGAAAATGGATGTATGGCTCCACCATTCTTAACCTCGGCACTAAATTGTGAGGAGTGCTGAGCTTCACGCCCCGGAGGCTGAATCCTCGGTATTTATTCTATATGAAGTTGGGTGGACCCCAGATCCGATCCGGATCCTGTAGAGAAGCGACAAATCTTTTGCCGCTGCCAAAAATCGAAACCCAGTCTTCTAGCCCATAGCCCGTCTCTATACCGATTGAGTTATTCCAGCTTCCACGATACTGAGTTCGTCGTTAAATAAAAACTCAAAGATAATAATGTGCGTTGACGCGGTAGCGTAGTTGGTCGAGGCACTATGCTACAGCCGGAAGGTGGCAGCTTCGAGTCCCGGTGAGGTGGATTTTTCAATTGACCTAATACTTCCAGCCTCAATATGGCCCTGTAGTCGACCCAGCTTCTATTAGGGATCAGTGCCGAGAATCTTCCTGGTGGTAAAGGGCGGCCGGCGCTCAAGACTGATAACCTTACCGCCATCTGTGAGCCGATTGTTTGGAGAAAATGAGGGAACCTCGACGTCTCACAAACTACACTGCCTGTTACAGGGATAGCTTTGCCTTTAACTTTTACCTAATAATGTGCGTTGAAAAATATCTTTATATTATTTTAATTTTCTGAGTATTAAGAGGAACTTGTTTTACTTTAGATACAGATGTCACAAATTATTAAATTACAACCTGAAGTAAGAAATAGTGTCCAATACATCCAGCTGAAACAGGGTGTAAGTTGTTCACAAACAATGTGACGGTGATGAGGGTGGAGAGCTGGACGGAATGCGCCGAGATGCTCTTGAAATGGAAGTCTTCTTTGAAGACGTGTAACTAATAAACCAACGAAATTAAATTCCTTTCCACCTGGCGTGACGCTTAATTCTACCGTAGCCTTAGCAATGCCTTTGCTTGTAGTTGGACCAAGGGCTACACCTCCCCGCACCGCATTCCTCTACGTTAATCATTAACCCCCCACCCTACCCGGACTCATTCGAACAATCATACAACTTTGTATCCACCGTTAAATTATCATTACTCGTTTTGTTATATATAATGTAATTGTATTAATGGCTTTAAATCGTATAGATTTTCTCCTGACGACTTCGGAGCCAATGGCATTGTTTATAGAACTGTGGAAATAAGGAACACATCGCACCTACAATCTAAAATTTTGGCCAGAGCTTCACACATACGTACATACGTACGTACAGTCTTCGATCTACATAAAAATAAAAATATAACGTCGTCTCCGATTCAGTTGCAACAGTTGTAATTAGTTCTTGAGAACACCGATGGAGGCGCTAGTTGACGGGTTTCCTGTGTCCGTAGGCACACGCATCTGCGCATGTGCTTTGGTAATAAACCATGCCAAAAAATGTTACAGAAATCGTTCTGTTCCGCATAGTTACAGTCCAATCAGAACGTAAAATACCAAAAATAATATACGTTTAAAGCTCTTCCAAATAAGCATAAAAAAGTAAAAAAAAAAAAGTGAATCTATCCCTGTAGCAGGCCGTGGAGGCCCATAGGGTTGTGAGATGTTGAGGTGCCCACATTTTCTAGACAATCGGCTCATAGATGGCTGTAACGTTTCTGCCCTTTACCCCCAAGAAAATTCAAAGAATATTCCTGGTATTCATTTCTGTTAGAGGCTGAGTCGACCCCCAGGGCCATAGTGCGGCTGGAAAGATTAGGTAAGCTGAAAAAAAATCCAATGACCTCATCGGGATTCGATCCCGCGACCTTCCATCTTGTAGCATAGTGCCTCAACCAACTACGTTACCGAGTGCGTTTTCCCTGGTGGTAAAGCGGCCGGGGCGTGAAGCTGACCACTCACCTCCAACTAGTGCCGAGGTCAAGAAAATATGGATCTGTACATGAAACCTCCATATATATTCATGGTGTGGTGCTTAATTAGTTAAGCACAGGGAGAACTTTACCGTAACAGTTTATGTCACATGATAGCATGGCTACTAAATGATTATTAGTGAAGTATTATGAAAGGAAGTGTAATTCTGTAACTAACATACTGCCTGGAATTTTCCCGGAGGTACTGAGGAAACAACGATAGCCCTCAGACAAGATAGCCCGTTTTCTGGCCGAGGTTAGAACCGAGCTCCTTCCGTATTCAAGTCTAGATCGCCACCTCTACACCAGCCTGTTTTGTTGCTGTTTTGAGGTAACTGATACTTCCTCACGTTGTCAAGACATGCGCAGTATGTTGCAGAATCCAAAGGCTCAGTACAGTGATCACATGAAGCCGACATTGGATCCTAAAATTTGCTGGCTGAATCGAACACAGATCCTAAGGTCCTACCTACTTTAGGATCCATTCCGCTGTTATTCTCTTTCAACTAGTTCTGCAAAGCGCCCCTCTTCTCTAAATAATTTTGGTTTATTTTTAATTTGTCATATTCCTATGAAGTTTTATGCCTTATCCATGCTATTTATTCCTTTCGATTTGATTTGCGATCCCGATATCCGATGAAGACTACGAATTATGATAATAAGATCGAAAAGTTTGTGACAATGGTGCATTAGTACAAATATTATATTGCTGGACACATGCATCGTCCCTTTTCTATCTAAAATTCCGTCCTGTTTATATTTCAAAACTCAGCGTTTCGGAGACTGGATTCTGTCTCCGTCTTCAGGTAAGACCTACTCAGTTGGGCCCAGTCTATAGAGCTAGTCCCTGTTCTCCGGACCGGAGACGGGGAAAGAATTCAGTCTCCGAAACACTGTGTTTTGTAATATGAACAGGTCGGTTATTTAGATAAAAACAGATCGATGGATAATGTCAAGAAAAATAATATTTTTTACTGCGAATTATGAACCTCGTCGTTATGCAACTTACTGAGTAGGTTTTATGCTTCCTTGCTTTTAAGTCATAATATTTTCATTAACTTGTTCTTAAACATCCTCAGTCCGCGTTGTGCCCTTTGGGCGACAGATCAGGTTTAACACAGACACAAACGGCAGCTGAAATTGCAGGTTTATGTACGTATATTAATCGTTGTTCTGTTTGGGAGGGATAATATACGAAAATAAAATATTCTCTGCTGAACAGTAGCGAGTTTTCTCCGAATTTCATCTGCTCTTAATTTCCTTGTGAATGTTTTTTCTCCGTTTTTGAAAATGTCATTAACAGGGCCTGGATTTTGATGACATGTCATCTTTTTTTCCTTGTATCCTATGCGATGCTCTTAAATATATAAATCTCGGATATGAGCTGCTGGTTACAGAAATGTAAATTTTATAGGTAATTTTTTGTCATTTTTTGACATTTTTAGGTCTAAGGTCATCTTTTCATTTTGGGGGTAATTTTTTGGTCTTTTAATGGTATTTCTTGTCATTTTTTACCAATTTAGGGAATTTTTCTTCATATGTTTTCTGAAATGTGAATAACATGGAAGCGAAGTGTTCTTTCTTTTCTCATTTAGGTAATTTTTCTGGATTTTTTCGGTCATTTTATAGGTCATTTTTTAATATTTTCAGGTCATCAAAATCCGGGTCCAGGTCATTATTAATTTGCTGTAATTATTAATGATTTATAAATAAAGATATATATTTTTACAACCTTTGAACGGCATTCAGGTTGTTTAAGCATGACTTCTCCCTAGTGGTAATTATCCCTGTGTTTAATTTATTATTCATCACGCCATGAAGACGTATGAGGGAGTGAAGATGTAGCTCCACCATTCTTTAACCTCGGAATTATATGGAGAGGAATGCTCAGCTTCACGCACCTGTCGATTTATCCCCAGGAAGACTGTCCACGGTACGACACGTACTGTGTTGGAGGTCGGGTGGACCAAGGTCGGTCTGAACGCTTTGGAGTAGAGAAATTTTCTTTCCTCTGCCAGGAACCTAGCCCCTATTCCTCGGTCATCCAGCCCGTAGGCTAGTTACTACGTCTTCTATACATATCAGCTTGTCAAATTCAGGTCAAAAAGACTCTTCTCTTCCTCTCTCCTCTTTATAATCGACTTCTAGTCTTCTCTTCCTTCTATCTCAGTGTTTTCTTTTGCTGTAAATCTCGTGTCTTTTCGTACCATTTGTTGTTGCCCCGTTACTGTACCAGTTCAAGAAGCACACAGCACTCAGTATTCATTCCGTACATAGCCTTTAGTCCATTTGGTTTTCCTGTGTTTGTACGAAGATAAGCAATGGTGACCCAGTTTATGACGACTCCAGCACGTACAGTTTTAGTGGCAGCAGGTAAAAACTTTGCAACGCCAGATGTGACGGTTTGAGATTTGGAAGGAAATGAAATTACAGTCTAGGAACTACATAAATATTTATGACATAACTCTAACCTAAAAGACCGGGGCCCTGCCATAGCTCACCCATCTATTTACAGGCTTCCCACAGCGGTTGCCTGGGTTCGAGCCCAGGTCAAGTAATGTGGGATTTGTGGTGGACAAAGTGATAATAAGGCAAGGTTTCTCCGAGTACTTTAGTTTCCGCTGACAATTCTCATTCCGTAAGATTTGAGGCTTTCACGGCGGTGACTATGAAGAAAGCAGTCTTCTGGGATTTGGCACCGTGTATATGTGGTGTTAACCGACGTTTCGGAGGAACTTATCGCCCCAATCT
>NW_019729208.1:701128-805083 GCF_002891405.2 Cryptotermes secundus | reverse complement strand
GAAGGGCACGCGGTAGAGTAGTGTGTTGAGGCACTATGCTACAAGACGGAAAGTAGCGGGTGCGATTCCCGATGAAGTCATTGGATTTTTCATTTGACCTAATCCTTCAGCCGCAGTATGGCCCTGGGGTCGACTCAGCTTTATAACAGAAATGAGTATCAGGAATCTTCCGGGGAGGGCGGGGGGTAAAGGGCTGGCGGCCTGCGCCTAAGACTGACAACCTCACCGCTCTCTATGAGCCTATTGTCTAGAAAACGTGAGAGCCTTGACGTCTCACAACCCTATGGGCTTCCACGGCCTGTTACAGGATAGCTTTACCTTTCTTATGTTGTGATTGGATCGTGAGTATGCGAGGCGAAGCCCCATATATATATGTCATATCGAGAGTTCCTATATAACGCCGTGTAGCCCGTTGAAAGTAAACCGACGTTTCGGAGGAACATGTCTCCTCCATCTTCAGGATGGAAAAAATAAGCCAGACAGGAAACCAGCATGAAAAACGTGTCAAAGAGAGGAACAGACTACACGGCGTTATGTCCCAGAAGATAGTTCTCTCCATAACCTCCGATGTGATTACCTCAGATCTCACAAATCGTCATGTCGTTCTAAAAGCGTTCGCGTTGTCTTCTTCGTTGTAAGCTTTAGGTGCTTTAGACCTGTTATGACGTCACAGTTCAGAGCATCTCATTTTTTCTTCTTGATTTCCGTTTCCCTCGAGGTCTACACTCAAATACTTTTGAGTAACCTTAAGCCTGGCGTCCAGTGAAAACGATTACACCGCACATTTCTTCATTGTCGTAGCGGTTAATATTATTTATTGTCACAGACTGTACTGAAGAATTGTTCATTTGGAGGTCACAGAAGTCGTGACTACCCAAACGTAAACTCTTCGTTCGAGAGCTTAGCAACCAGATCATCCAAACAGAAAGGATACAGGATTCAAGGCCTGTACCTCGTTTGTTTCCCTTTTTTATTGCGCTGTACTGTGTCACCTAAATTTTGTAGCAGAGGAAATGGAAGACGGTTTACTTTGAAATAAATTTACTTCGCAATATTTCTTATATAGCACAATATTTCTCTTTTTGTTATTAATTTGTAAGTTCTATATCATACAAGAAGTGAAAAAATATTAAGGATGGCTCGGAGGGAAGATAATTCAAATCTTACAAGATAATTCTTGATCCTACCGGGACCCGACCCGTCGGTCATCCAGCCCGTAGCCAGTTGCTATATCGACTGAGCTATCCCGGCTGCTGTAAGATGGAATGTTATGCTTCATTTTTCAAATAGATGGCTATAGCTCAGACTGTACAGCGACTAGATTATGGACTGTAACACTGGGGAATCGAGATTCAGTTCTCAGTAGAGCATCTAGGTCGATTCTAGTGTCTACACAGCCTCCTATGAAATGGTACCAAGAGCTGTTTCTCTGGGTGTAAAGCGGCAACAACCTGAAGCTGAACTTTCAGCTCCACCCAGTGCTGACTTTATGTATGATACAACTAGCATTCTGCCCTACGTTTCCATGATACGGTCACAATTACGCTTAGGGACACATTAGTCTTTATTCAAATGAAACATTGAACCTAATTAAATAAAAGTATAGCTTTCCTTTGCTACAGCGGGGATAGCTCAGTCGGTATAGCTACTGGCTACGGGCTGAATAATCGAGGGGACGGAGTTCGAGTCTCGGTAGGGTCAAGAATTTTCTCTTCTCCACATCGTCCAGACCGCCTCTGAGGCCTACTCACCTACTATCCAATGGATACGGGAGGCTCTTTCACCGGGGGTAAAGCAGTCGGGGCGTGAAGTTGACAAGTCACCTCCAACTGATGCCGAGGTCAAGAAAACGTGGATCTGTACACCCACTCCCCATACGCCTTCTTGGGGTAGTGCTTAATTACTTAAGGGACAGATTTAATTTTTTATAGTTTTCCTTCTGCTTAATTGAGCGCCACGCCATTAGGATGTGTAAGTGAGTGGAGGTATATATCCATGCATTTTGAATTAGGAATTAGAAGAGGGTAGTCAGCTTCACACTTTGGCTGCTTTAACGGATGGGAAAGAGCTCCCTGTACTCAATGGACAGGAGGCTGGGTGGACCTCTGGCCGCGGTGAAGAGAAAAATATGTTACCTCTGCTGGGAATCAAACCCCGCTTGTTTGGTTGACAGCCCGTAACCAGTATTGATAGGGGTTTTCCAGCTTCCGAGGCAGTTAATTTTTTTATTGCTACTGGGATGGGACTAAGTATCTTGCACTGCGGCCACTTCTGGCCTACTGTACCAGCCCCAGGTGATAGGTGAGGGTGATTGTGGAGCAATTGGCGGAATGAAGATTGGCAGGGGAAACCGAAGGACTCGGAGAAAACCCTGCCCCAGCGCCACTTTGTCCACCACAAATCCCACTTGACCAGACCCGGGACCGAACCCGGGCCGCCGCGGTGGGAAGCCAGCGACTTGAGCTATGGCGCGGCCCTTCCGAGGCGGTTAGGTAATGACATTCTTATGTGATAACACGTGATGTTATTTATACGTGACTGGGGCTAGAATGTGTCAGCCTTTACAGTGGTTTGGCTACGTGTTGGATGGCTGAGGAATCGGGGTTCGATTCCCCGCTTGGGCATAGATTTTACTCTTCTGCACAGCGGTCACATCGACTATGGGACTCATGCACTCTCTTGTATGAGAGTTACTGGAGGACCTTTTTCTTGGATTGAATCGGCCGAGGCGTGAAGCTGACCACTCACCTCCATCTAGAGCCGACGTTAAGATCATACAGAGCTGTGTGTTCTCTCCCTTATAAGTCTTCTTGCGCGGTGTTTAATTAAAACAATTACATTTTATTTTTTCGTGTATTTAATTAGACATAATTTTAAATTTACTTTGCAGATAGAAATAATATTTCCTCCGAAACACAAACTTTCTACCATAACGTACGACTTTACGTCCCACGAGGCAATACGATATACCGTACTTCAATTTTATCTTCACTCTACCTTTACATTATACGCGATGAAATATTACTTACGTTAAGCTACGCCGTATTTCAGATGAAGGTTTCAAGAATGAGATAGAATCAGGGAATGAAAACGGGGGGAGGGGGGAATTAAAGACAAATCTCTTCCCAGTACAATTATTTTTCTCTGCTAATCCCTAACCAATCGATAGAAGTAAGAATGAGAGAATTTGGAAGACTTATGTCACTAGGAGATCAATGGTCAATTTTGAGCTTCATTATTCTCCCCATGTCTAGCGGGGTTCTCGTTTGGACGAACTCTAGATCGAATCCCGGGCTTACAAAGGCCTCCAAACCAACATTTTAAACTGTTTTCTCCTGTTTCAACTGGATAAAGCATTTTACACAAAGACCTACCATGACACGTGATAGAATGACTATAGACGATATTTGGATTGGCAATTTGATTTATTGAACACTTCCAGATCGTAACTACAAGTAACTATAGCGTACTCACTAATTCACATACTCTACAATTCACTAGAGTAGGCACTAAGTTGTTCATTCTGCTGTATGTTCAATAGACGTTACCTGGTGACGTCTTGCAACGGCGGAGGTTCCCCTTCGATTCCCGGTAGAGTCAAGAATTTATCTCTTTTTCATGTTGTCCATACCGACTCTGGGGTCCAACCAACCTACTATCCAATGGGTAGGGGGGCACTTCCCTGGATGTAAAGCGACAGGGGCGTGAAGCTGACCACTCACCTCCATCTTGTGCCGAGGTCAAGAAAATGTAGATCGATACATCCACGCCCCCATACACCATCATGGAATAGTGTTTAACTTTACTTTTTTACCTTAACTATACATGTTACAACACATTAAGGTTACGGTGTTCTGGAATGTGAAGTGCGTTTGGTAGATTGTTACCAACGTTTGGGGGAAACCTAGGTAACTCCTTAAAGTCTATATGGTGGAAGACTGAGATACACGGGGAAGAAGAATGTTGTGTCCGGAAGGAGATGGGAAGACGTGGGCTGGGGTTGTGAGCGCACAAATAGTAACACCTGTGACACTAGCAAGACGTTGGTACCTGTCTACCAGGCAATATTACGTCACATCACACAATAATATAAATTCAAAACTCACTGAAATAAACCTATCGTATACGGGCACATGAATATGAATATAATTACATTAAAATGAGGTGAAAAAAGTAAAATTATTATATGCATAATCCGGTAAAACGAAATATATACTTTGTGGGATTTATAATTATCAAGCATGACGCAATATTTGCTTCAAATGTACAGTTTCTTCCACACCAACTGCAACATGACTTCTCTTTGTTGAATCTTGGGGTCTCGAAGGGCATTGTCTTGCAGTTTACACTGTTATTAAATTCTGTGAGGTTAGAAAAGAAGGTAGTGTTTACAGTTCCGCTAATAAAGAGGCAGAATCAGATATTTGGATGCACTTCTCTTGTTCAGTATCATAGATACCGACTATACTAGTTTTCTTCATTTCGTTCATCCAGATATCTGATTCTGCCTCTATTGTTCCAGGTCGACCAAACTCTTTGCCAGGATATAATCAGATTTAAATTTTGCCACGTCAAAAATTCCTGTGGTTTACTATCTTCCACACGTCTTGAAATTATATCCATCCATCCGTCCGTCCGTCCGTCCGTCCGTCCGTCCGTCCCTCCCTCCCAATTGCTCCCACTTGGAGCATAGGGCATCCGTGAAACGCTTCGTTTCACTTCTTTTTCTTAATCTTAGACAGTCGGTAGGACTCCTTGGACGGAGGATCAGCCCGACACAAGGCCGCTACCTACACGAAACAACACAAACATAAAGGAAATGTAGACATCCATGCTTTGAGTGGGATTCGAAGCCATGATCCCAGCGTTTGAGAGGGCCAAGACATTTCATGTCTTACGCCTCCCGGCCACTGTGATCGGCCTTCTTGCGATTAGTCGCGTGCAGTATAACTGTCCTATGTGTGATCAGATGTTTACATATTGTGGCCTTCCGGACTACAACACCGTGTGGTAGGTGGTTAAAACGTTCGGGATGGAACTGCTATCTCATATGTAGTGGAGAAATCTGCATTCTTTATCAGATTCAACTTCATATTTCATTACCAAATAATACATTAATTGGAAAATCCCATCAAATAACTATGCTAGAAATGTCAAAGCTGCTTAAGGATAAGTGCGGTTGCACAGAAAACGGTACAGTACTTTCATCAAATAACCTTCAAATATCGTTATAAATATGTTATGTGCAAGTTCATTCGGTGACATTCGGTGCCATCTCTTGACAGATACACAATACTACTCATAGTTGACTAATAGTGAGCCGATCTCTTCTACTTTGGCGCGCTTAAAACAATAACTCTGAGCCAATCTAGTCGGTACGTGTCTTACAAAATGTCCCTGCAGTATTCTAAACTGAGAAGGAACCAAACTTGATCTCACGGTGTTGGCTGATTTCTCTGTTGATCATATTTGGGTATGATCTCAAGCTGCAGATAATTAAGCTACAGTTTAAAATGAAAGTTGCTGAAGACTGGTAGGAGATATCTGCCTCAAGCGACGCGTGTTGATTATATGTTAGCCTCTCAAGTTATTCTTTAGCAAGTCGTAGGGGCGGCCTCCTTTGGAGCAACAGATGTAGACAACTGTGCGAATAGAAACAGGTTCTGGTGGCTTGTGTGACCAAGGTTGTAAAATGTTGCTTGGAGTGACCCCTGTGATCAGGATCGTCAGATATAAATTTCCCAAGCTCCCTAATTATAATATCTAGCAGGCATATTTGTTCAATTTCTGGTGGTACTGAATCAGCTGTTTTAAAAATCCTGTAACACAGAATGCCACACAGTGAAGATTTTTCTTTCATAGAATATTAAAAATATTACTTTAGTAATAAATGGGGCACGCGGTAGCGTAGTTGGTTGAGGGGCTATTTTACAAGCCGGAAGGTCGCGGATTCAAGTCCCGATGAGGTCATTCAAATTTTTCAATTAACCTAATCCTTCCAGCCGCCTATATATATATATATAAATGAAGGGAGTCGGAATAGCGTAGTTGGTATAGCGACTGGCTACGGGCTGGACTACCGAAGGGTCGCAGTTCGAGTCCTGGTACAGTCAAGAATTTTCTCTTCTCCATGTCCTCCAGATCGGCTCTGCGGTTCCCCCAACCTCCAATCCAATGAGTGGCGGTGGCTCTATCACCTGGGGTAAAGAGGCCGGTGCGTGAAGCTGGCAACTCACCTCCAGGTAGTGATGAGTTCCACCCCCATACTCCTTCATGGCATTGTGCTTTGTTAGTTAAGCAAAGGGACAAATTTACCTATATATATACTGAATATGTGAATACGTTATATATTTACGTTGCATGCAACTAGTCAATTAGGAAAGGTTTATAAAATACGAAACGCCTAGATATAAATCGCGTTTGATTTGAGCTTCTCGCAACTGTGACTATGAAGATAATTATCTTATGGGATATGATGCCGTACATTTTGGTAGGTAATCTTCTGCCTGCTCCTATTCATTCTTTCTCGCTTCCCTTTCAGAGCCATACGTGAGGTACAATTTGTTACGCAGTTCGCTTTGCTTGTTGCTCTTTTTTTTTTTTATTATTATTATTCTTTGACCTTGACAAGGGATGTAATACGTTCCCTGAAGCGTCGTTGGACTTCTACTAGGCATCCCAGAAAATTTTGGGATGGTACATCGATTAGACAAGCCCGATTCCTTGGAAATCTTTTCCAGTTAATCATTCCTTACATTTGACGTTCTGTAGTTCAGATACTGAGAGGAACGTAAAATTACACCTACAAACGAAATACAATATTTTGCATTTCATAGTTTATAATTAGTTATAGCTAACTGATTAAAAACAAATTACATGTAGCAACGCCTTTCTTGAGAAGCCAATAGTCATTCAGCTACCCAAAAATTTTCTCCGCCTTACAAGGAACACAAAAGTTGATTACCTTGTTCAGGAGAATCTCCAGCTTGTATCTCTATTCAGCAATATGAATCCAATACACAATTTCACACCCTACTTATTTTAGACACATTTTAATATTATTACTCAAATAGTCGGTATAGCGAATGGCTATGGACTGGACAGCCAAGGGGGGTGGTCGGAGCTCGAGTCCAGTGAGGGCAACAATTTTCACTTCTCCATGTTGTCCAGACTGGCTCTGGGATCCACCCAACATCGTATCCAACGGATACCGGGGGGCACTTTCCCCGTGGTTAAAGCGGCTAGGGCGTGAAGCTGACCACTCACCTGCCTCTATAGCCGAGGTCAATAAAATGTGGATCTGTACATACACTCCCCCCATACGCCTTATGACGTAGTGCTTAACTAGTTAAGCACAGGAACAATTTTACTTTTAAGGATACCCGGTCAACATTCTGAATACATTCCTGTTTTCTTTCATAACTACTGTAGGAATTGCTACGGAACATTTTAACTTTGGGGTCTTTCTCGCTATAATATCTTTCTACATGTTTAATGCCTCCGTTTGGCCATTTCTAAACCTGTCTTCTTGCAGTCTGCCACTCTACTAATTTGCAAATCTCATTTTCCTCGAACACAGCCTGTCTCTTCAAACTACGGGCCAAGACTACGGCTTAAAAATCCATTTATAATTTCCACCATACAGTTCATCCTGACAAATTGTGCTTCCTCAGAATTTAAACCACTAGAATTAATGTTTACTAACAGGATTTCTCTCCCTCTCATCTGTCTCCTTTAATATGACTGTCCATAAAGTTAGGAGGACGAGATGGGCAGGGAATGTAGCATAAATTGTGTAAAGAGGAATGTACCTGTACATATGATTTTGGTGACATAGGAAGAAGGAAATAGACCACCGGGAAGACCAAGGCATAGGTGGGTGGACAATATGAAATGGATCTAAGAGAAATATGATGGGGTTGTACGGACTGCATTGATGTGGTTTGGATGGGGACTTTGGAGGGCTCTTGTGAACGTGGTAATGAACCTTCAGGTTTCATAAAATGCTGAGAATTTCTTGATTACCTGCGTGACTGGTGATTTCTCAAGAAGGGCTCAACTTAATGACGTTAGTTAGTTAGTTAGTTAGTTAGTCTATAAACGGTACGTAGCAGAGTCATCCATCAGCTTCCTACATTACAGGACAAAGCTGGTTGGCACAGCGGTAGCGTTCTGGAGAAGTATTCGAGAGGTTAGAGAGGTACTCAGATCGAGTCTCGCTCCGGACACTGACTATCTTGACTGAGGTTTTCATTTGTTCTCTTCAGCCTTCACAGTTCCTCGATTAGGCCACGACCACTTTCTTCTAAGACCTTTCTAAATCATCATTGATCTACGATCCTACCATTCCTCCATCCTATATAATCTCAATACTGACAGAGTCGTACATGAACCCACAAGGAAAACGGTACAGAATCTGATCAGGAGAAGTGGTTTACACACACAGATGCCTATCTTATGATACATTTCAAATATTAAGTGTATACGAATGGATAATATGTAATAAGGAGTGACATAACAGCTTCCTTGTTTCTATTCCTAAATGCAAATTGTTTTAAATCAATTATTTCTCTTTCATATTTTTTTTTCCTTGGCACTACAGCCCCAGTGGGCCTAGGCCTACCTCCATAAACTTCTCCGTTCACTTCGGTTTTTCTCGATCTTACACATTCGGTAGGACTCTTTGGGAGAGTGATCAGCTCGTCGGAAGGCCTCTACCTGTACACAAACACAGAAAAACGCACACACACAAACTAAACATCCAGGCCCTGAGTGGGATTCGAGCCCACGATCCCGGTTTACAAGCGAGCGAAGACAGTACATGCCTTAGACCGCTCGGCTACTGTGACCGGCCTCTCTTTCATATTGGTATGTATAGATTAAGACTAAATCGAGGAAATATATTCCCAGGTATCTCTATTTCTGGGGTGTGACCCTCTAGTTGGACCGAGATTCTAACCATTTCCTGAATGGTGCAAAGACTGAGATATTCCTTTATAATTTTATACTTCCTTCTTTGTTTTCTCGTTCTCCCTTTCTCTTCTCTCTTTTCTTCCTCTTCCGTTCGTCCACATGATTCTATTCTTCTTCCTTATAATTTTTTAATTCTCTGTTCTTATTCTTCTTTATTTTATTCTACTGGTGCCATTCTTTCTCCATCTTGATATTTTTCTCTTTTTCTTCATCACTTTCTCCTCTCTGTCCTCCATTTTCTTATTTTCTGCCTTCTATCCTCCTCCTTATTTGCCTTCTCATTTCCTCCTATCACTTTTCTTACTTCCGTGTTTTATTTTACCCTTATTCTTGCCTCTTCCGTATTGTCCCATATGCGAGTAATTGTGCATTCTGGAGCTGGACTGGCTAAATGAAATAAAGCAGAGGCAACGAGACACTTGCCAAAGAAAATAAACTGTGAGCGAGATTAAGGTGCCGTACACATCCTCAAGAGCGGATTCTCCTATCCTGTACCTTGTGTAAACGATGTTTCAATGGCTTAATCTCCGCCATTTTATATATATATATACCTTAACCCGTTCGGTTAATCCCGTCTACGAGGCCTACAATCCCAGGCCCCTTTACTGCTTTATTCTAAGTTTGGTTGTAAAACTGTCACCGCTATCAGAGTAGCTCTAAACCCCGTATATAGCAGCTGCTCTTTTCTTCCTTGTAAGACAAGGAAGTAACCTGGATTGCTCAGTCGGTACAGCAGCAGTCTTCTGTCCCTGGGGCTCACCAAGCTTCCTATCCAATGGGTAAGGTAAAGGTAAAACTGTCCCAGTAACAGACCCTGAAGGCCCATAGGGTTGTGAGACGTCGAGGCTTCTACATTTTCTAGACTGTAGGCTCACAGATGGCGGTGAGGGTGTCAGCCTCACACGCCGGCCGCCCTTTACCCCAAGAAGGAGTCTGGTACCCATTTCTGTTAAGAGGCTGTGTCGATCCCAGGGATATAGTGCGGCTGGAAGGATTAGATTAGTTCAGTGATTTTATCGGAATCGAAACCGCGACCATCTGACCTCAACCAACAACGCTACCGTGTGCCCTTATCCAAAGGGTACCTGGGAGTATTTCTGCGGGGGTAAGGCGGCCCGTGCGTAAAGCTAACCACTCGCCTCTACCTAGTGCCGAGGTGAAAAATGGTGGAAATATACTTCCACTCCCCCATACGTCTTCATAGTGCCGTGCTTAATTATTTAACTTTATCTTCTATACCTTTCACACGGCAAGGTTGCTATTGACTTCACTAGTTACAATTTTCTTTGGCGATGGACAAATTAACGAAGCGACAGACATGTATTTGTGCCGGGTTACCTCGTTCGCTACAGGGACTACAGTTCGGTCTGGACTTCCGAGGAATAGGTGTTTGATTCTTGGCAAGGATGAGAGACTTATCTCTTCTCCACCGGATCAAGAGCAGCTCTGTGGTTCACCCAGCCTCGTATCCAGTGGTTACCAGGGCTCAAGAGTTCCGGGTCATAAAACTGACCACACGTCTTCTTCTAGTACCGAGGGTAATCATGCGTGCAAATAGACCTCAACTGTCCCATACATCTTCATGGCCTGTTGCACAAGGACAAGTTTACCCTTCTTCTGATGCTTTGGTGGACTGGTACTTGGAGGGGGAACCCAACAAGCTGCTTCGGTTACGTTTTATCCATAGGAACGGGTAAATTCCATCTAATTTAAGTGTCATATCATGTCATATATTCTTTGTGCCACCTTACGAAAGAAAGTTCCTCTGTGAGTCTAAATTTCCCACTGGCTTAAGAATACCGGAAATATATTCAAAACAATATTGTAACGTGTAAAGCCGTTACTATGCAATGACACTGAGATAAGCAATTATACCAGAACAGTTTCTAGGCAACGGCAAGGTTAAAACGTTCGTACGGCAACGAATACGCATGCAACAATAGAGATTCTGTTGACAACGATGTTTTCTACTAGATTCGTGCAAAGGAAGGAGGACAGTTGAAGCAAGAATAATTCTGTTGGAAGAAAGCCGCCGTTTAGAGAGGACTTGAGCCCAGAAGCAGAGGACTAGCCATTGTTTGAAGCCGTTACCAGGAAACGTCTAATGAAGACATTGCCGGCTGGAGAAGACAGCGTGATTTTGTTAAATGTGGAAATAGAGATAGTGTTATGGTTATTTGTAGTTACGGTATGTAAGTGTGTAAGTGGTCACAAAATCGAATAGCTAATCCAAAACCCCGTCTACAGTCACCCATACTACATGACAATATCTAGTAACTTGCTAATGATGAGATAGTGAACTGTGTCAGTAACTAACGACAAACCACTTTCGTCCCCATAGTTGATGGCGTATATAGAGTGGCCCAAAAGTCAGTCAACAAAAACATTCTCTCATATTAAGAAGAATATTCAGATTTAAACCTGCCAGTAAATTTCGAAAACGGCATCACAGAATTGTGAGTGAAGGATCCCTGTACATAGTTATGTAAGCAAGCACTTTGTCATGAAGGCATGTTGGGAGTATAGCTCCATGCATTCTTGACCTCGCCACTGGATGGAAGTGAATGATGAGCTTAATGCTCCTATCGCTTTATCCCCGGGGACAGAGCCCCAAGTACCCTGTGGATACTAGGCTGGGTAGGCCCCAGTTTCGGTTTGGATGGGATAGAAAGACTAACATTCTCTTACTTTGCAAGGAAATGA
This sequence comes from Cryptotermes secundus, assembly GCF_002891405.2. Lineage (NCBI taxonomy): Eukaryota > Metazoa > Arthropoda > Insecta > Blattodea > Kalotermitidae > Cryptotermes > Cryptotermes secundus. The sequence goes on along the minus strand of NW_019729208.1, from coordinate 793,407 downwards.
ACCCTGAATTCTCTATCATCCAGCCCGTAGTCTGATCGCTACATCAACTCAGGTATCCCGGCTCCAAAATTAAGTATATACCTAAATAAAATTGTTGGACGTTTGATGTAGTTTTAGGCTCGGAGGGACGGGCTACGAGCTGGACGGCCGGGGTTCCATATCCGGCAGAAGAAAGAGATTTTTCTCTGTCCCACAGCGTCCAGTTCGTCTCTGTAGCCTACCCAGCCTCCTATCCAATGGGTATCGGGGGATATTTTCTGTGGGTTAAGGGGACGGGAGCTTGAAGCTGACAGTTCATTTCTATCTAGTACTGCTGTCAAGATTGGTGGAGCTATATCGCCAGTGTTCTTTATGTCTTCATGTTGTGGTGTCTAAGTAATTAAACACAGGTACAACTTTACCTTTACTTTGCATTTACCTTTATTTGTGGTGTCTTCTTATTATTCTTAGTGGGGTGAGACTGAGTCCACTTGGCACTACGGCCGCTACTGGCCTACTGTACCAGCTCAAGATGACAGATGTTGGTGTTTGTGGAGCAATTCTCGGATTCAAGATTGGCAGGAGAACCCGAAGTACTCGGAGAAAACCTTCCCCAATGTTACTTTGTACACCACAAATCCTACATGACCAGACTCGGGCTCGAAACCGGGCAGCAGCAGTGTGAAGCCAGTGACTAACCGCCTGAGCTATGGCGAGGCCCTTAGTTGTTTCGTAGTCAAACACTATTTATTCAAGTCGAAACAGTTCCGTTTAAATCAGTTGTTCACTAAGGCGGGCCATAAAACATACATGAAAAATGGACACCTATCATTTTTGTTACAAAATTTATGAATAAAAATGTAACTTGTTCCATGATGGGCCGAGGGATCGACAAAAATAATTGAACATTTTGAAATAATGCAGACGGTAGGGCTGTTCATTAGAAATGGCGCAGAGCGAGCCATAGGTTTCAATGTTCCCAGCGCAGTCTAGTGGACAGAAAGCAATTTAGAGAAACAACCATCTCGCTCGGAACTCTGATCACGTAACACGCGGTTCGTTAGCTTTAAGCACCGGTTACTGAATCTGGGCCAATGAAAACTGTAATTCTCGCCTCTGCTACGCATCCCACTAATGACACAAATCGATTTGCTAAAATCTTAAAAAGAAATTCCTAATCTAAAGGTTTTCTTTTTCTTCCTTTATTTCTTTCTAATGTCATCATGAAGCTATTAAAGCTTCTACATACCTTCATAAAATCTACGATAAAGGTAAAGGCAATGTTATCCCTGTGCTTAACTAATTAAGCACCACGACATGAAGGCGTATGGGGGAGGGGATTTATAGATCCACATTTTCTTGACCTCGGCACCAGTTCGAGGTAAGTAGTCAGCTTCACGCCCTGGCCGCTTTACCCAGAAGGAAAATGTCCTCTGTACCTATTGTATAGGAGTCCCTATTGGGACTCGAACTCCGACCTCCTCTGTTGTCCGTCCCCTAACCAGTCGTCATGCCGACTATGCTATCCCGGCTCCTACGTGTATATAAAATAGTATAATTATTAAGAATCTAAAATAAAATTCTAACTTATAAATAAGCAACTTCTTTTTAGTATACCAGCTTCTGAAGTTGGTTTTGTAGGATCGAAATATGTAATTTATTTATTTAAAATTTTAGATACACTTCGTTGCTGTCTTCTTCTTTAACAATTTCTGTAACGAACCCTCATGTTTCATAAAAGGCGAAGAATAGCTTGAGTAAACGAGCAAGTATTTGCTTGTGAAGGAGGACTTTACTCAATGAAACTAATACCAATGCATGCGTACATATGGCCTTCATGCGCACACCGTTTGTTTGTGAATTTATTTATGGCACATGAGAAAAGTTTATGTCTACTGCTGGAAAAATATCATGTCTCCCTTGTCATTTTAAATTCTTCTGAAGTCGAAATATTCTAGAGCTCCATATTGTAGGACGTTGACAGCTGAGAACAGCCGAATTTCATGTGACACAGAGCGCCATCAGAGCGGAAGTTTGTATGTACAAGTATATAAAAACGTCTTTCTTTACTATCGCCCCCTAGAGCACTGTTCGAGTTTGTTTTCATCGTCTTTTGGATCATGTGCAGGGAAGAAAGTTGGTAAGAAATGCTTTTTGAGGTTTCGAAAGGGAACCTTCTGACATTATTTCTCACCCCGTCCTGTCCAGTAAGTCACTAATCGTAACGTAAAATAATACATGGTACCGATCAAGAATGAAGAGCTTTGTTGCATAGAAACTAATTTATCGTCGCTGGATTTGATTTTCTTAGAGTGCTGACTATGAAGAATATTAATTTATAGAATGTGATGCCGTAGAATTTCACCGACGTTTCGGAAGAAGATACTGCCCTAATATTCATGGACAAAACGTAAGGCAAGTAAGCAACTACCACAACATATTAAGCATAGTCTTCGACCCTGAAGATGGCAGCAGTACGTTCCTCTGAATCGTCATGAACTTCTGACAAACTACACGGCACCTTCTCGGTTAGCATTGATTCTCATTGTGAGATCAGTGTCTGCTTTGTTGCAAATTGACGACCTAGTTTTAATAATATACACGTATTTCATTAGTATTGTTGTTTCAGTAAAAAGTAAAGATAAAGCTATACCTGTAAGAGGTCGTGGAGGCTCATAGGGTTGTGACATGTTGAGGTTCCCACATTTTCTAGACAATCGGCTTAGAGATAGCGGTGAGGTTTTCAGCCTTACGCGCCGGTCGCCCTTTACCACCCAGGAAGATTCATGGTACTCATTTCTGTTAGAGACTGAGTCGACTTCAGAACCACAGTGAGGCTGGAAGGATTAGGTTAATTGAAAAAAAAATCCAGTGCCCTCATCGGGAAACGAATTCGTGACCCTCCGATTTCTAGTATAGTGTCTCAACCAACTACGCTACATCGTGCCTTATTGTTGTTTCAGTTCAGTAATAAATTGCTTCAATAGAGTATTACTGAATATAGAATGTATTTTATTAGTGTTACATTGAATTTTCGACAAAGAACGTTGCGACTATTTAAACACTTTTTTTGTTTGTCTCAGCACAACTATCAGTATCTCGTTCACAGTTCACTGTATATAACGAGTTTATTAGTCTTAGTAGTATGACAATATTCTACAGGTTCCGGCTTATAAAGCCATTATCGAGCAGTACACATTAACAAATATTTTCTAACTTTTGAATTGCACTTTATATATTACCATACAATAACTATTACTAATGTACATAACTTGGCATTCAGTTAATGCATTCTACTTTCGTCTGAATTAGTAAATGCTTTATAAAATGAATTACAATTTGATTGAAGGTTCTATGTTCAATTAGATGCTAGAGATGTGTGTGTGTATATTACGTATATATGTTTATATAAAACAAAATAAAATAAATTTTAGTCATAAAATATATTACGTTTTTATGGTGTATTAAAACACTTGGACAATGAATTAAACTTGTTCATTATACGACACTTTGTCGTCTAAATATCATTATATATATACTATTTATATTGCTATATATTAGCGTTATAATATATGACTTTCTTCAGATTTTGTTGATGTTTGTTCGTGGGCAGGTGTGTTTTATTTCTTCTCCCATTTGGTTTGCTTATGGAGCAGCTGCACTGTTCGGAATCTTTTGTTGAGATGTTGCGACTATTTCTTAGTCATCATGAATCATTACGAACACGCAAAAGATATTAAAAGTAGAACATTTTATTTTAAATTGGTTCTGTTAATGTGTGTATAAATTATTAATTTGCCTAATAAATTTACATTTTCAACATTTTTATAATTGTTAAGACTTTTAACTTACTTAAAATACCCTTATACATATTACGAAACATTGTTTATAATTGTGAAATAATGTAAAATGTAGAGATAATATACAGTACAATTATGAATTAACATATTCAAAATTTCTTAATAATATAACTGTGTTGTTTAAAATATGCATGTTTTAACGTTTGACGTTTTTTACTTCAATAATTAATCGTGAATTAAATTTGTTTTCAGGTGAGTGCTGTGTTCCTGAAATTTACAATTGAACGTAAAGGTAAGATAAGAAAAACCGTAAACACTGGGTATCATTGTTACAGTACTACTGCTTTATGCATAAATAATTTTACGTATTTTGGGTGTGACATTTTTGCTCAGAATTATATGGCGTGAGTGATTTATCGTGTTATAAGAAATGAGGAAAAACTTCTAGGAAAGTTATTGATCTAGACCCAAATAGAGATAAACCATAGGTACTAATACAAGACCAGGTCACGCAATCAAAATCAAGAACTGTTTCTTGATAAGCATAATTACAGATAATAAATCACTTAAAATATTCTAAAATTATATGTAATGACAGGAGCAATAAAGATAAATGAAGCACATGATGGTATTAACACAAATATATATATATATTCCTTCATTCAAATATTGTTCGTCCCTAACTCAAGATACTGAGAAGGATGGACGGCAGTTAGAGCGACCAGTAAAAACCTGGAGATATCAGCAGAAGATTAGATTACTTAGCCTAATAAAGAAAAGAAGAATATAAGAGTAAACACATTGAAGTAATAAAACTGGAATTAATTAAATAATACCGAAACATCTGCGGAAGCCAGTTATAGATGGTTTGAGGATTAACCTGTGTATGACTGACTGTAGAGATGGTTTTGATTGGTGACTTACACACACGACTCGAAATTGCAAGGAATTACACCACCACCGTTAATCTCCACGATTCACAAATCACCACAGAACCCGGCTAAACTTTATCCGACCTGATATGTCTTCATCAACCGTTTCCTGGCAACAACTTCTAACATTGCAGATTCTTCATCTTCGCGTGCTGAGGTTCTATCTTCACAGCTTCTCATGCAGAACTCTCCAAAAACTGAATTTTCAACTGAACTCATTGCTCTAAGTGTCCTGGTTATACCATCTTGGCACGGACCACATAGAAAACACTCTTCTATTGTGTGCATATTCGTTACCGCGAGAACGTTTTTTCGTGACCGTTGTCTAGAAACGTTCACTGTTTATTTGTTTTATCTTACAGTCGTTGAATAGCAACGGCTGTACATGCTGCAATATTAAAACGGTTCCCAAAGAAACATTTTATTGAGACTGTGGACTGAATTCAGTCGGCTTATAACTGGACCCAGAAATAGGCTGTTGTGAGCACTGTAATGAACATTCCAGCTCCATAAAGTGTGAATTCTCTTGGAAAGCTGAAGTTATCAGCTTCTTCTCAGGGCGGATTGTGTTCCAATGAGATGTGTTTACAGGGATTAACCTATTCGTTACTTGCAGCGTCTCTCGCTGTGGGTTAAGACGCCGGAGTGCTGCAGGAGACAGATAAGGAATTTTGCAACAGAGGCTTTACTCAACGTAAATAAAACTTGTAATAATGCTACGAATTGCCGTATTTTACGCTAGAGATAAGTAGGCTGACCTCAAGGTGACTAAATACAGTCAAACAGTTGAAAGAAAGCTGTATTAAAAGCTCTTTGATGCCACGCACTGGGCACCAACTGCAACGTTCCCTTTGGGGGAGGGCAGAAACATATATAGTGTACAGCCTCTTCCTTCTTCCTTTCTTGTTCTTTCAAACCCATTGTCCAATGTCATCCACACATTCGACATTTTGCACTCTGACTTACTGGTAGGGTCGTTATAAATTTACAAATAAATAGATACTAATCTGACACATTAAAAAAATTCTCCACTCTTTCGGTTTGGTGAAATTTTGACTCGCAGTTTTTAATCCAAGAGACGATACACTCCAAAGAGAATTTTCATCTGAACTGCTACTGTCCTGTACTTGAATACTGCATGCATTGCTCATTTTTTCTGGTAAACTAGTGCAACAAATGTGGTAATTATGTAAGTTNCTCTGTATTCTCAACGCAATTCACCTGCCCTGAAGATGGAGGCGATGCGTTGCCCCGAAACGTCGGCTGAAACAAAGAATACACGGCGCCAGATCCCAGGAGACGACTTTCTTCAAATGTGGTAATTATTTATGATTTCTTGACATTGTCCTTAAGGTACTTGTATATGTTTAGTTTATTATCACAAAAAATTGACACCATACAGATCACATGATAATGGAGGAGAAAGCCGAGAGACAGACAGATAAAGAGACCACAGAATTTGAAATATCGCAGACTAACTCAGCGTTTACAGGCAGAAGATTCAGGCTATGAAGAGTGTTCAAAAACTACGAAATCCCTCACGTGTGTTAGAACACGTGAACATAAACTCAAGAGTTCTTTGTATAATGCGCAAATGTATTATGTCTGATCGTGATATATGAACTAGAAGTACGTATAAATTTAGTGCTATTATTACTTAGTAGTAGGTCTGGAACGGGGTGCACTCAGCCTCATGAAGATAATTGAGGAGATATTTCAAGGAAATAGCGGCCCCGGTCTAGAAAACCGAAATTAACGCCGTGGGGGTTCGTTGCGCTGACCACGCGACACCCTCTATCCGCTAAAGTTCGCACTAACGTCGTCGACAAGCGGCGGTTTCTTGGTCGGTATAATTCGCTTGCGTACTAAAGCTACGGAGTTTGTTTTGTTATTATTTATCCTTATATTAAAATTTAAAATCCGTGAAACAGCAAAACGACAAGAGATAAGTGCATTAAACGTTATTTTGGGTGAAATCCCTTTTCGGTTACAAACTGTGGGTTAAATGTTTTAGGTGAAACGTCTGTTTTCTGCAGTTTTTAAATGCTAGACTGTAGGGAGTTAAAATTGCATGCCAAGCATTTTAGATGATACGCCTCGTGTGTTAAAAGCTATGAAATAAACAGAACAATCGTCTTTTGTGTGAAAAGTTGGAGTTAGCATTTAAGGTTAAATGTCCCGTGTGTTAAAAATTGTACGCTAAAGGTTTTAGGTGAAAGATGTCATCGGTTAAAAACTGTGGTTAAACATCGTTGAGTCTTGGTTTGTCTTGATTCCTGGTTCATAATTGATAAGAAAATAAATGGGTTTATTGAACACTGGGACATGCAACTCCCTTCCTCACCCTTCCATAAACGTTATGATAATTTTATTGTGCTTCGTACAGTAATAAGAGCCGGGATACCTCAGTCGGTATAGGGACTGGCTACGGGCTGGACGACCGAGGGGTAGGAATTCGAGTCCCGATAGAGTCAAGCATTTTTACTTCTCTATGTCATTCAGACTGGCTCTGATGCCCATCCAGCCTCCTAGCCAACGGATATCGGGGGGCTGTTTCCCCGGGGATAAAGCGGCCAGGACGTGAAGGTGACCACTCGCCTCCAATTAGTGCCGAGGTTGAGAAAACATAGGTCTTTACATTTCCCTCGCCCATACGCCTGTAAAGCTTATTGCTTAATTGGTCAAATACAGGGACAACTTTATTTTTCACCTCTACCTCAGTCCATGCTGTAAATTATCTTTTAACTGACACAGTTTTGTGTTATAAACTGCGATTAAGACAAGATTAAAATAAAATAAATTAGCCTCTTCCTATGGCAACTTCAACGTGTAAAAGATCTTTTCCCGTAGTCACTCCCTAACCAATTGTATTTAATCTGACCCACTTTTTTGCTTGTCAAATGAAGGAGTGTCTGACTATCGATTATGAGCGTCTGCGTGTGGCTGGTCCTTGAAACTGATGTCACACCAGGAGACGACATCTCCTCCAGCTGAGGCCGCCAAATCACCCAGCTCTCTCGCTTCCTCTGTCTCCGCTATTGAAGGAGGCTCATTCACGTCTGAATGATGCTGCAAACTTTATATGACAGTTTAGTCATTTAGAACAAGCAGGTGAAGGGGAGAGGCAGAGAAGGTACTGCATTGATACTTATGAGAAGTTCATATCTGCATTTTACTGCCACTAAAATTCATTCTTAAGCAGGGGTGTGCTGTTAACTTATTATACAAGGACTCATATCATAAAGGCAACCTTTACTTCGTTATTAAATAATTGAAAGAAAATAAAACAGCACACAAAGTAAACATATAACGGCTTGGTAAACACATAATGATGCTGTTGGAAACGGCACATTCTACTTCGTCCGTGCCGAGGAGTTATAAGGAAGACAAATGAGGCAACCAAGTCAGTTCTGTACTGAAGTCTGAAGGAAAGAGTCAGTGACAGTTGTCAGTTGAATTTCAGCTTGTGAAGAGAAGACTAGGAAGTTGGTGTGAAATGGCCGCTAGCCTGGGACCCAGTCAGTTGGAAGGGAGCCGCCATTCAGAGTAGACTCGGGCGTGGAAACTGAAGAATCTCCACTGTTAGAAGCCGTTACCAGGAAACGGCTGGTGATGACACAGCGGGCGGAAAAAGGCTTAGCGGATGCTGTGTTGATTTTTGAAGTATGAAAATTAGCGAGGGCGCTGTAATTGCTTGTATTTGCAAGTCGCGTGTGTAAGTGGTTAATAAACCGGGAAGTTTTGATCATTTTTATTGATAAATGAAGAAAACTATGAAAGATATAACCAGTTCTTCAAGGCGATATTTTTTGACACTTCCTTTGTAACTTCCTTCTTTAGTGATTATTTATTTAGTTATTACCACGAGTACCGAAAGAAGGACTGTCATACCGACACGTGTCCGTGTGTCATCATTCTGCGCGGTTGACGTAATCAGCTTGGTGAGAGGCTAGCTCGAGGCACATGATGAAATGTAATTGTAATTATGGTTCGTACTGGTGATGAAACACACGAACTCATATACAATATTCATACGTCAGGAGGGATTTGAACACGAGGTAGTGTAAGTTTCAAGTTAATGTAGTACCCCAACGTATTTAATCGGTCTAGGATGTTGATTTATGCGTGGAGTGCATAAACAGTACGAACTAATACAAGGCATGTGTCCCAAATAACGAGAATGAATTATATTACACATACTAACAATATGCAGTATATCTTCGATTTAACGTACTAATCGGGGGGAGGGCATATCCGATATTGCCGAACATCCGTTAAAATCAGATGTCCGAAAAATATCTTCTGTATGAAACCAAAATTTCATTAAGTAGTCTGAAGAACATCTCGACCCGTATTTTTGTGAAAAACGACAAATTTTGTTAATACATATCCATTAATTTAATAGGTAAATCCAACTCTGTAACAGGCTGTGAAGGCCCATAAGATTGTGAGACTTCGAGGCTCCCAAATTTTCTCCATACAATCGGCTCACAGATGGCGGTAAGGTTGTCAGCCTTACTCCCCGGCCGCCCTTTACCCCCAGGAAGATTGTTGGTACTCTGTTAGAGACAGTCGACACCAGGGCCATAGTGCGGCTGGAAGGGTTAGGTCAATTAAAAAATCCACCCCATCGTTATTCGAACCCTCGACATTCCGGCTTGTAGCATAGTGCCTCAACCAACTACCTTACTGCATGCCCCACATATTAACCATTTCATCCATTAGAAAATAATAATAATAAATAGTAANAGTTCTAAATTAGATAGACGTGATTTACTCCATTGTTGACGCTGGTTTAACACTATTAGTTTTTGTTACTAGTTCTTCTTTCTATTCCATGCCGTGGGGTCATGGACCTGGTTATGAGTTTAGTTTCGTGGCATTAATTTCTACAGATCTATCTATCCTGGTTCCACGCTTGTAAGTGTTTGCTACAATTTGTCATGAATATTTTTTCTTATTAGCTCTCATGGACTTAGCCTGGTCTCAGGTGTTTATAATCTTCATGTTTTGTGACATTGGTTTGTCCAGTGATTGAGGCTAGCTCTTTCTAAGGGACCCAACTGAATAGGTGTTTTCCTTCACCTGAGGACGGAAACAGATCCAGTTTCCGAAACGTCGTGTTTTTATTTGTTATCTTAAAAACCAGGACGATGGATAAAGTCCAAAATCCCAACATATCAATGTGTTATATACCATCGTCAGAATCCTATAGTAACTATCATGTAGTCTGTTCAGAAGCGGAACCATTCTGCTCCTCCTCCATGTTTAGCGTCAGCCTTGGCGAGAAACTGGCACCATTTGCTGAGGAGATGATTCGTGACACAGGTTTTGGTGGGCTAATTCAGTTGTGTTTCTGAACGTCTGGTGCTTACGAACAATAATCGCTCCGAGAGTAATACCCGTAAGACTGAACTTCAGGATCAGATGATGAGTCGATCAAGTGGTGAATAACGGGGAAGTACCGAAGAATTTTGTCCGTTAAAGCCGAAATCCGTTTGATCTGGATCCGTTAAACTGACGAATTACTGTACACACAAGCACAAAGTAAAACGAATGAGAAGAAATTATCATAGAGAACAAAATTTGAAAGTAACATACTTCATAATATAGTACGCCAAAATTGCACAGTGGTGTTCTTTGCGCTTTATTAAAATGGGGCAATAGATTTTAAAATTATTGAAAAACTCCCATTTCGAATTTCAGCATTATCTGTGGAAGACTTTATAGGCTGTGAGATAAAGTATTATCACATGACAAATGACGGTAGACTGGGTTGGAATCGGTAATCGGATTTATTGGACACTTTAACACACAACTCCTGACTACAACTTAGGAATTGCTATCACACAGAGACTAGTGGTCTTAGTCACTGCCTTCAATACACTGTTAAGTAACGTCTTCCAAAAGTAGACGTCCTCGCGTTCTAGAGGCTGTCTCACATCTAATTCCTACTCTTCTAACTGCTTTCATTAGTATACAGGGACTAACTCTCCAATTGAGTAGGTTTTACGTGAAGACGGAGACAGAATCCAATCTCCGAAACACTATGTTTTGAAATATAAACATGACTGTGTTTTTAGATAAAGACAAGACGATGGATATGTCCAGAACATAATATCTGTACTAATGTACCATCGTCATAAACTTTTAGATCTCACTTAACTGCCTTCAGTTCAGTGTCAGAGTGAAAGTTATGTTACGACGACGAACAGTCGCCCAGTTGTCTTGCTGTCAAGCCCCATCTGGGGCCCAAGACCAGAATGAGAGTCAAAGCCATAGTTACTTTACGACTGGTGGTCCCCGCCAATCATTTCGTCTTGGCACCAAGCCCTTTGAGGCTCGCGACCAGAGAATTTTTTGTGCAACTGAACCCTTGTTGTCATATATCTTATGTAACGTCCTCTCTGATGAGACACTTAAAACCAGACAAAAATCAAGTCAAAGTCATATTGCGACTGACAGTCAGACAGTAAGTCTTGGTGTCGAGCCCCATTTGGGGCTCATGACCAGATATTTATTACTGTTTGACAGTTAAGGTCTTGTTTTGGTGGGGCGCCCTCTCTGACGCTAGGATTTTTTTTTTTTGCAGGTCCTTGCCAGCGCAATCTTTCTCGGGTCCGAGTCGTTTGGGACTCGCGACCATACTTTACTGTCTCAGATTTGAGACTTCCATTTTCGTAGCCTCCTACGACTCTCAGGTTCACTGTGGAGGTATTCGACCCCTCCTCCACACGGAATCGAATAGATGGAAGATGCTTCTCGTTATATATCCCAAGCACGGACTGCACAGAAAATATCATTTTCAACAATTACTCTTATTGCGTGTTACGCAGCAGTTACGTAGCAGTGGCTGTTTTTCTGATTTCACAGTTTTTGCTCTGGGCAAGTATATTTATGGCGTTAAGCAAGCTGCCAATTATTATCATTCAATATGGTTGAAATCTATGAATTTCCGAAAGTGTTTGGTGTGAGTCTTACATATTGAATTTAACGAAGTCCGTGAAACTGTGTTTGGGAAATGTGGAGTTCTTATATAGCCTTACGTAAACTCTGCTCATATGGATAAGTACAGTCGAGTATCTGAATTGGCCAGTAACTCTCAATAGAAGCTTCTCATGTCGAATTTCAGGAGGATCTGTGCCCATTTATTATCCTACATAAACTGGGTTTTATTACTGATCATTACGACTGCAAATCGGAACTCTTCAAATAAATGTTAGTAACAGCCTTCTGGGTAGAATTGTGACAGTACCTGTCAAATGGTTTATGGGACACAAGGGAAATTCAATTTATGGCCCTATGTAATCCAGGCCTTATTATGACTCACTATGACTGAATTTCGGTACAACTCAGCAAATTTTAGTGAAATATCCAATATAGAAAGTTAAGAATATCTGTTTAAGAGTCTAGGCGCTAGTATCAGGTCAGACACTGACGGACATACGTGACCTACAAAAATGCGTCCTTTTTATATAAAGAGCGCCTAGAATCTAGAGCGTAAGAAATTAAATTCGCTGCGGTCGTCCCCTGAAATTGCATAAAAACAATGACAATTCTCATGGCTATACAAACCGGAAGGTCGCAGGATCGAATCCCGATGAGATGGATTTTTTCAATTGACCTAATCCTTCCAGCCGCACTATGGCCCTGGTGTCGACTCAGCCTCTAATAGAAGAGTACCAGGAATCTTCCTGGGGGGTAAAGGGCGGCCGGCGCGTAAGGCTGACAGACTTACCGCCATCTATCAGCCGATTGTCTAGAAAATGTGGGAACCTCAACATCTCACAACCCTACGGGCCTCCACTGCCTGTTACAGGGATACATTTACTTTTAGTAAACAGTTTTGTATGTGTAAGATTTGAGGCTTTCGCGGCGGTGACTATGAAGAAAGCAGTCTTCTGGGATTTGGCACCGTGTATTGCTTTCTTCTCAGTTTTGTATGTGCTGAAGAACTTGTAAATGAAAAGGAGAAATTTAAACAATAATTTTGCATTAAAGTAAATTAATTTAAATTGTTGTGTCCATGGGCCACAATCCTTCTTTAGAATCTAAGAGTGGTTCAGGTATTCACAAAGCTTTCCCATCGTATATGCGAAAGCGAAGGTTGATTACCGCGTTCACAAGAGCTTGGTAATGGTCCATATACTTAAGTGGTAATGGCTTCCTAACCGTTTGACCACCTGCTTCCATTTAACTGCGAAGTTATTTTAACACATGTGAAGGATATATCTAAAATACTTCGAACTTTCGAATAGTCATATCTTTTAAACTAAACTAAGTATTAATTTTATTGAGAGGAAAAATTGGTTCTTATTCGCGAGGTTAATACTTCTGATAATATTCGTGAACAACAACAACGGCGAATTTCCAGTTACCTGCCTCCTCTGTTGCCTGATTTGACCATAGCATCCCATTTCCTTTCAGGGCTACGTAAATGATAAACTATACCGGCCCCCCTATCCCGAACGCTTGATAAACTGCGAGCAAGGGTTTTTGCAGCTGTCGCCATGGCTAGCGCAGACATGCTCACTTGTCTGTGGGAGGGAATTCTGTGCAGATGGGACATGTCCGCTTTGCATGAGGACACGAGATAAAACAGGGAACTAGAATCTACAGCGGGAAAGAAGTATAGTTTTTACTACCTAACACATTGTGCTATGTTGGACTTGAGGTTCTCACAGCAGATGCTTTGAAGATCACTTTCTTCTTGAATGTAACGCCGAGTAGTCTGGTACAAATTCATCGGCTATTCTGATAACACACTGCCTCCATCTTCAGGGTTGTAGAACAAGGCAATCAAGTAGCGAGCAAGCAGTCGGAAAGAAAGCCTGAGTCTTGTAGGCTACTTTTTTTTTGTTGGTTTCTTTTTATTCCTGGCTACTAATATTTTCTGGGTACTCTTTATCCCTGGCTGCTACTACTTGCCGGTTACTCCTTATTCCTGGCTACTCCTTATTACTGGTTTCACCGTATTACTGGCTACTCCTTACTACTGGCTGCTCCTATCTACTGGCTTCTGTTTATTGCCTGCTTCTACTTATTACTGGCTAATCCTCAATGATGGCTTCTGCTTATTTCCGGCTTCTCCTTGATGCTGCTTGTTACTTATCGCAGGCGACATTCTTCTCGCTGTTTACTTATTTTTATTGAACTCTGATTATTTGTAGACGGTTCTTTAAAGATTCTTTCGGTACTGAGACAACATCTGAAATATTTTCCATGTTTACATCTCCATTATTTTCGGAAATACGATTGTTCAAACATGAGAACTTATTTAGAAAGATTCTCTAAAATAAATTTTGTTAAGTGAAATGTAGAGATAAGGGACGAATTTGAACTTCGAAATCCGTACCTTTCAGTCTTGAATTCATTCCACATCCGACCATGAATCTGCTGAAGTAACGACGACGCCGAAGTAAACGCAAAAGGAAAGGTGGCCAGGTAATTAGTCAGAGTTACATATTGCCCGTCATGTTTATAAAGGCTGACTTGACATAGAATTTATGTGGCCGGCCGGATCTTCAAAATAAATGTTGGAAGCCATATTTGAATTTTTCTGGTATCACGAGAGACGACAGTGGGTTCTCTGCTGCCACATGCTGTGACCCCGTATCCCAGGCTGCCACAGAATAACTTCTTCAGAGTAGACCCCACAGACGCTTAACCGCCCATGAAACATTTTGTAATTGTTCCCATTCCACTTTTGTCCCTGAATATTCAGGTAGTATGTTCCTCCGAAACGTTTACTGACTTTCACCGTACTACACGCTGTTACATCCTAGGTGATAGAATTCTCTGATAAATTTTGGTTTAATTTTATATAACTGTAAGGAGTGGGCCTAATTTAAATATTAATACAGAAAATAATAGTTTTAAGAGATTAAGCCTTTTTCAGTTTTGTGATTTTCTTTGTAAATCTGTATGTTTATCCGCCTGATGATTGTAACTGAATAAGGGGAACTTGTAGCGGAACTGAGTATACAGTAGGAATAAATCCTGGTTTGACGGTACACAGCGATCAGTTATCCGTGGATTGTGTCTGTTCCATGTATCTGGTGCGAATGTATTAGATGAAACTGAAATAAAAAATAAAACGTTCTTGTTAGATTGTTGGGTTTTTGTGAAAGAAAAATTATACACGGTTCCGATATAAGCTCCCTGTTCTGACCACAAAGTTCTCCATGTTTCTTTTTTTTTTATCAAGAGTTCCCTGTAATGCCAATTGAATCTTTCTGGTATTCACGGAATGTGTCTGCTCCATACGTCGGCAATAATTGTACTACATCAATTTGGAACAGCTGGAGTTTGGTTCATTATTTGTATTTTGCCATTTTGAAGTGTATGGCACTGAACTATACAAATAAACGTTGTCACAAAACATCTTTTTTTTTTCGCTTGCTTCTACAAGGTGGCTGACATGCTTCAATACGTGTATTTTCTTCAAGACATTACATACATTACACGCACAAAATTTTTCTTTCCTGGAGAGTACACACCTTGATATATGCCTAATTTTGTCTGATGCATCCAATAGCTTTTCAAGTACTTAAATGGCATTACAATTATTGTTACATACAGCATCAAATGAAGCATCCACATTGGTTCAGTCGGTGTAGCGACGGGCTACGGAGGACGGTAGGGGTTCGATTTCAGGCAGGGGCAAGGAATTTTTCTATACTCCACAAAGTTCAGAAGGCTTGGTGTCTACTAAGCCTCCTATCTAAAGAATATCGTTGCCACGCTGGTGAAGTGACCGGGGCGTGAGGCTGAACATTCACCTCCATCTAGTGCCGAAGTAAACTATGGCGGAGCTATACTCTCAGTCCCCCACAGGTTTTCATGGCTTGATACTTAAATAATTAGGCACAGAGAAAACTTGATCTTTTAATATTAAATGATTTAAAATGTACAAAATTTTCACAAAATAATTGCACATTTAAGAGTCAGTTAGGTTGAGCATTTTGGTCATAATTTGGGGTTCAAATGTTTATAATATTGCTTTCTTAGTCTTCTAGGGTAAACGGTAAAATCGTTTCTGTGCTTAACTAATTAAGCATTAACGCCACGAAGGTTTATGAATAAGTGAATTTATAGATCCAGGTGTTCTTTACCTTGGCACTAGCTGGAGACGAGTTTTCAGCTCCACGATCTGGCCGTTTTACCCCGTAGGAAATAACCCCCGGTTCCCATTAGATAGGAGGCTGGGTGAACCTCAGGACCGATCTGGACGACATGGAGAAGACAAAATATTTCGCCCATACCGGGACTAAAACTCCGAATGATTGTCCACACAGCCTGCAGCTAGTCACTCTACTGACCTATCCGGGCCCCAGTCTTCTGCCTTCGTCACTAAAATAAATTCTGTAACATACGTGCCTGTTATCTGTGTAACACAGGCATTGGCTGAAATGTATGCATTGGTCACGTGTTGTTTGGATGGCTACTGCTACATAATCAATAGCAGAATTTAATAACAGCTAAAGTTACGATGGTGTCATATGCATTTGTTGAAGTTCTGCGTGGAACGTCCAGACACTTCGTCTGTTGGCTGGACTTCGGTTCTCTCTCTCTCTCGCTTTACAGTTATTGAAATATCGAAGTAAGTGTTCGTATTGTGAGTCATAGAATCTTTTTATGAGAAAATTGGAACAGAGTTAAAATAAGGAGAATTTTACTAAGTTCGGAAAGAAAATAACTCAATTATGTAACGAAAGAATTTACAGTAGCTATCATTTATTAAGTATATCCAAATAATACTGATTAATAATCTTTCAATGTTCCTACCCATCGTAGATTAATTAGTTACTGATTTATCTATCGTCATGTTGGGTGTAAAGAACTGGAGGAATGTAGCATCGAATGGAGAAGAATGACGAGCAATCCTGAGGAAAGCCAGGGCTCACAAAGGGCTGTCGTGCCAGTGATGATGATGATGATCTATCGTCATGTACTTTCATTTATTTAATAAAACGTTTCGGAGAACAGACTATTCCTCGTGATCGGGTAAAATTCTGGGCCAAACTGAATAGGATTTTTACTTGAGAACGGATGTAGAGTCAAGTCTCCCAACTGTCGTTTTAATAAATAAAAAGCAGTACAATTAATAATGCTTAAGAAGTTAATCATTTTATGTTCTTAGACATTAACAGCTTACTTTAATAAAATTGTTAAATTTTTACACAAAGCAGTTCATTCCACGCATCAAAACAGACCCTAGGATTACAGATATTAATTTAAGAGTTCGTATGAATGGACTCAACTTGTATTAAATTTGAAATTAATATTGTAGTATATAACGTCGTTACTAGGTAAAGACCGCGAGATGAACGGATATACCAAGGGCAGTTTGGGGGCAACTGGTCGGTAAACACTTTCACATTGTTAGGCAGAGATTCTTAATGATGCAACAGTTGGTTATGGAAGAAATGTGTTTTCTAGCTGGCACGTGCCGAGAGATTATAAGCGAGATGAGGTTTTGAGCTTAGTTTTCAGTTGAGAGTCCTGTATGGGACTTGAGCACAGCAGCAGAGGAAGAGCAATTGTTAGAAGTCTTTGCCAAGAAACGTATAGTGAAGACATTGCAGGCTGGAAAAACTTAGTATGTGCTCTGCTGATTTGTGAAGTGTGGAAATCGGTGATAGTGTTATAGGTATTGTAGTTACGACTTGTAAGTGGTCAACAGTTCCAATTATCCAAAACCCCGTCTACAGACTCCTACACGTAATAATATTATCAGTGCTGTAATTTAAACTCTTATCAGTATAGTCCATCTATTCTTCACAGCAGGTTGCATCATGCTCTGTCTAGGCAATCTTGACGGTTGAAGGACCCTGTATGTACGTTTACTTTTCCCACCGGTGTATGGATACAGAAAGTATGTGTTAAAACAGAATCTCGTAAGTTTCTGTTGGTGCTGTAACAGTCCCCGTCACTAACCAGTGTTGACGCACGCTCGTTCCTGCTATGGATGTGTTATAGCAAACAAATTAATTGGATTTAATCTCGAAGTCAGAATGGCTCTGCCGGTATATTGAAGGATTGTGGGTTGAACGGCTCGGGTTCGGTTTCCAGCAGGGACACTTAACTTTTCGCTTCTCCACAGCTTCCAGACTGCCTCTGGGGTCAACCCAACCTCCTATCAGATAGGTACTGGGGGTTCAACTCCCGGTGGAAAGCGATCTAGACGCGAAGCTGATTACTCACCTCCATCTAGTGCCGAAGACAAGAAAGGTGGAGCTATACCTCCACTTCTCCATATGTCTTCATGGCGTGGTGTTTAATTAATTAGCACAAGGACAACTTTACCTTTATCTCTAGTCGTATTTCAGATTGTAAGCGTAGAATCAATGGAAGATTTGAAACGATGATATGGAACGGATGACGAATGAGCAAGTCTTGATCTAGTTTCGACTGCTATCCTAGCACATATCCCAGTCCCTCCAAGGAAATGTCACGATAATACCTTGCATCCAGACACAATAGCTTCCTTTCACATTCTGTCAAATGCATCACTCAGTATCATCCCAAAGACGCTGCATAGCCTAAGTTACTGANCTGTGGACCTGTCATCTGACAGTTACTGATCAATCAATCAATCAAAATTATATATTGATACCAATCTTCAAGGATAACGCAGTGGGTATAGCGACTGGCTACGAGCTGGACGAGTCCCGGTAGTTAAGAATTTTCTCTTCTCCACATCGTCCAGACAGGCTTTTGAGCCTACCTAGCCTCCTATCCATTGGGTATTGGGGACTTTTTCCCCGGGGATAAAGCGGCAGGGGCGTGAAGCTGATCTCACCTCCAGTTAGTGCCGAGATGAAGAAAATGCGGATCTATCCATCCACTCCGCCATACATATTCATGGTATAGTGCTTAATTAGTTAAACATAAGGACTATTTTATCTTTTTTACCTTTTACTGACCGTCAGGCTGGAAGACTACACGGCGTTGTATCTCAGAAGATGGACTCGCCTCTGAGAGAACTTCAAATCCTACGTGTTCGTGTATGGGGAGGCTACTGAATGATAAGTTCGAAGATTCGAGAAGCTGAACAGAATAGAAGACGTTATATTCCAGAAGACAGAGCTCTGCATAACCACCGTTGTGAGAACATCAAATCCTTCAATACTTATTTCCCTTAAGATTTATATTACTATTACACTCCATCCTACACCTATTGGTGTCTTCCCTTCAGATTTTTCTGATGGTTTTCGTGGCTTTCCTCAGTCCCCGTCTTCAAATTCTGGGATAGTAACCTCGATTAAGCCACAGCCTGTGTGTAGGCGGGTTCGAATATTTCCACTTTAGCCCTGCGAGTTGTAGGAGGACGAAAAGTGAACCCAGTGTTTGGGAGTATAACTGGGCCACTCTGTTCTTGGGGGGATATAAGTACGGAGACCTGGCCCTCCAGGTTTGGGGAGTCTCAAGTCTGAGACAGTAAAATGTGGTCATGAGTCCCCCGGGACTCGGACCTGAGAATGACTGTTCTTGCGAGGGCCAGCAGCAATTGTAAACGACACACCCGTCCTCTCGTCAGAGATGATGTTACACAGGCACTATGACCGCTAGGGTTCAGTTGAAAAAAAAACCGCTTGTCATTCACCGCGATATCTCCATGAAGAAAGCGTAGTTAAATAATATATAAAAATTGCGTTTTCATTCAAAATTTTGTAATGTACACGTGTATGTCGTCTGATTTCTAAGCTCCTCATTGTGATATTTTCTCCATCCTGCTGTTGCGAATAATTATTGAATCTCATGAAATTCTGCAATATTTGTTTTGCAGTTTGTAAGGAGATTTTGAACCACTAAAAAGCATTCTGTCCAAGGCCTCAACGAGACACTATGGGAATCCCCTTTATCTCTCAGTTCCGATTCATTGATTCTATTGTTCTTTTGGTCGGTCAGTCACTCGATCACTTGTTGGCTGACTTTCACTATATAGCAGGAAGGTCGGCCGATCGATCAATCGATGCCTTTGAGTCTATAGGCTCTCGCTCTGTTTCTTCTCAGGTCATACGTGGTCTGACAATAAAGTTCGCCAACTCATCGCCGTAAAATTGCTACATACCGCATTGCTGAATATCAATGTGGTCGCCTTCAAAATATTCCAATTTGGAAGCTATGCACTGATGCCAGCGTCTGGTCCACTCTTCAAAACAAATTTGGAACTGGTTTTGTGTAATGACCTTCAGAGGTGCAGTCGTATTACTCTTGATGTTATCAATTTATGTTCGGGAGCAGAGAAAAGTCATTGGGGGCTAGATCCAGTGAATAGGGAGGGTGTTCCAGCACAGTTATTTGTTTACTAGCTAAAAACTCCCTGACAGACAGTGCCGTGTGAGCAGGTGCATTGTCGTGATGCAAGAGAAAACACACTCAGGCAATAATAGACGTCACTCAGAAAGAGACTGCCATACATCAACAACAACACAGCTGTGAAACGCTGATATGCCAACGTCATCAAGCCGTACTGAGGTTCTGTCCGCGCTGTCACGGCAAGCACACGGTGGCAAGTTCGCGAACTTTATTGTCAGACCTCGTACAACTTGACACGGGTCACACTCATCTGCATATAATTCTTGAAAGCAGGCATTACTGAGTCGTTTTGTCGTTATGTTGCTTCCGTGAAAAGTCAGTGCCAAATTAATCTCATTTATTTACGAGAGAATCAGAAAATGACAGCAAAAAACGACAGTGTTTAAGTCTGTACTACTCGTACAGTATCGTTAGTCGTTACTATAGTGTCAACTTTGCCTAAAAGGAATTTTGTTATTAATACAGTTGTTCTATCAAGCTGTCTTTCCAGAAGGTTCATAGCATGCATATCCAAAGAAATTTGTATTTCAGAGCATTCTTCAATGCTCAATATATATATTATGTAATGCGGGAGCGTAGTTCCTTAAGGCACTATGTTACAAATCGGAAGGTCTCGGGCTCGAGTTCTGATAAGGTGTTTTTTAATGTACCTAATCCTTCTGGCCGCATTATGGCCCTGGAGTCGACTCAGCCTAAAACAGAAACGAGTACCAGCAATATTCCTGGGGAGTAAACGGCGGCCAGCGCTTAAGGCAGGAAACCTTACCGCCATCTGTGAGCCGATTGTCTACAAAATGTGAGAGCATCAATGCTTCACAATCTTATGGGTCTCCGCGACCTGTTACAAGGATGGTTTTATCTTTATCTTTTAATGATGGATCCATGCGTAAGGTGATCGCTAAGTTATAAATATTGTGATTGATTCAACATTTGATAATATTAATCAATATACTGTATCGTATTGACTCAAAGCAAAGAAGTGTGGAGCCAGAGAAACAGTCATTACTAGGTAACGACTTTGTCACACGCAACATTGGAGTAAATGTAAGAAGCAATGTTTTCCGTCCGACCAATGTGAGGACCAGCTGCCATTAAGAAAGAGGCTTGGGACCACAGTTAGAAGAACAGGAAGCTGGTGTGAGATGGCCCAAAGGATCATTCATTGTTGGAAGACGTCACCAGTCAGCGTAGTGTAGAACATGACGGAGAACTCTTAGTCTGTGTGAGAGAGTGATCTGCAAAGCCCAGTCACGCGTTATCCTTAAAGTGTCAAATTCGACTACCAATCTACACCCCTTCTATAGTCACTCAGTCACTTGACAGTACTGTAGGATCACTGTGAATCTTGGAATCTATGTACGCGTATAAGCTGCCCACTTAATGATGCCTCATTTAAACAGGAACATGTAAGCCTATTAGAATAATAGCGCTGTGTAAATATTATTTATTTTGCTCGAGAGGTGCATATCTGTAAATTCTGATTATCCTTGGATGTAGCTAGTTAACTGCATCCCAAGCTAAAATTGTTGAGTAAGAAGAAAATGTGATGTTTTAACATTCCACTTCACTATAATTGCTCTAATGTTTCTACACCCAAACACAAAAGCAGGAAGAGACAACATTTTCAGAAACTGAAATTGGATCAAGTCAAAGTCAACGTCAAAGTCACGTTGCGACTGACGGTCAGTCAGTCGGTCTGTCTGTCTTGGTGTCGAAACCCGGCTGGGGCTCATGGCCAGATGTTTCTTTTTAGATGAAAGTTACTGTCCTGTCCATGTGGGGCTCCCTCTCTGACGAGAGGTCGCGTCTGTCATTTGTCAGTCATAGTTGATAGTATTAGTATATTGTCACCATGTACACTTATTTACAATATAGTATTAATATCTAGTATGTATAATATATACAAGGCCTCTGTCAGTCTAGGCTCAGTACAGCAGACTATGCACTATTTCTAGTAGTATTTGCTACCACGGCCGGTCACGGTAGCCGAGCGGTCTAAGGCATATGTACTGTCTTCGCTTGCTTGGAAACCGGGATCGTGGGTTGGAATCCCACTCAGGGCATAGATGTTTAGTTTGTGTGTGTGCGTTTTTCTGTGTCTGTGTACAGGTAGAGAGGCCTTGCGATGAGCTGATCACCCGCCCAAGGGGTCCTACCGAATGTGTAAGATCTAGTAAAACCGAAGTGAAGGGAGAAGTTCATGGAGGTAGGCCTAGGCCCACTGGGGCTGTAGTGCCACGGGAAAAAAAAAATTGCTACCACGGCAGTGTAGTCACTTGAACGGTAGTATGCCTGACCGCGCCAAGTTTAAGCCTCTTATACTTT
Source organism: Cryptotermes secundus (assembly GCF_002891405.2). NCBI lineage: Eukaryota > Metazoa > Arthropoda > Insecta > Blattodea > Kalotermitidae > Cryptotermes > Cryptotermes secundus. The sequence goes on along the minus strand of NW_019729208.1, from coordinate 771,047 downwards.
CTGTGTCCGATGTAGCGAAGATTCTCCTTATCATGATTTTTTATGACTTCTGCTTATTGCCTGCATAATTTTGTTATATAGTCGGAAATTGGATCTGTTTCAATTAATCCCTTTATGTGGGCTACAGTCTACAGAGTCTGTACAGATACAGTAATAATCGCAAACCGATGAAGTTATGAGTAAACTAGCTTGAATACGTAATCGTTTAATGACACAGTGTACAGTAGGGTTATGTTTGTTTTTACTGCAAATGTGAATTGGAAGTTCTGTTCCTAGTTTGCGCTCTCCTTTTATTATCATCTATAAAACTGAATTGCGTTACTTTTCGTTTCACTTTATTACAATATCATCATGCAGATAAAGATTATGTAAGTGTGAATTGGAATAAAGGAGATAATGAACTTTTTTTTTAACAAAGTTAGTTGTTGCCACATTATAGTTAAAATCCGCGATAAGCGAATATCATCCCTATTGTCACAGATATTTCTTATAAATATTATTTAAAACTCGGTTCCTACACCATAGGAAACACCGCGTCACCACTATAGAGACCAGTCGATTAGCGATACTGTGGAATGTAACTACCATCTTTCCTGAGAATCATACGAAACACATAAATACAGACTCTGGGCCGAATGTTGATGTTAGAATGAGTAGTATATGTGTAGCAACCACTGAATTCTAAAGAGATAAAAAAATTAAGTTGTCCCTGGTAAAAAGAAGATAAAGCTATCCATATAACAGGCCGTGGAGACCTATAGGTTTGTGAGACGTCGAGAATCACACATTTTTTTGACAATCGACTCAAAGATGGCGGTGAGGTTATCAGCCTTACGCACTGGCCGCCCTTCGTAGGAAGTTTCCTGGTACTCATATCTGTTAGAGATTGAGTCGATCCCAGGGTCGTAGTGCCACTGGAAGTATTAGGTCAATTAAAAATGCAATGATCTTCTCGGGAATCGAAACCCGCGACTTTCCGGCTTGTAGCGTAGTGCCTCAACCAACTACGCTTCCGCCTGTCCATCAGATTTGTTCCTCTGCTTAGTTAATTATGCAACGCGCCAGTAAGACATATGGGAAAGTGCAGATATATATCCACTACTGCAGACCTTGGCTCTGGTAGTCAGAGTCAGAGTCACGTTGCAACTGACGGTCAGTCAGTCTGTCTGTCTTGGTGTCGAGCCCCAGCTGGGGCTCATGACCAGATATTTCTCTTGAATGAAAGTTACTGTCTTGTCTATGTGTAGCGCCCTCTCTGACAAGAGGTCGGGTCTGTCATTTATTAGTCAGTCTGTAGTACTAAGTCCACTGTGTGTATTTACACATATTTATAATACACTTATTTCTTNTACCCAATGGGAACAAGGTTGGAAGGGCTTCAGAGCCGGTCTTGACGCTACGGAGAACAGAATATCCTGACCCTGTTGAGAATCGTACCCACAAAAAATACACCGCGTTACATCCCAGTAAAGCGTACTCGGCAACTTCACGGCTATGAGAACTTATAAATCCAGCATCATGGAAGGTCAGAACTTTGACACACATCTTCGGTGTGCAGAAGTTAGAGGCATGCAGCTAATCATAGCGAAATAGATCTTCAGTTTCACGTAGGACGTAGAGTGTAAGGGGCTGCATAAAATATTTATGAAACCAATTTTCCAGTCGGCAGAGGAAGGCGGTTTCCTTATCTTGCAGCTCTCAAGTTCACGCTCCCAAGTTGTCCGTATGCCTCCCTTCTAAACGACCTGTTCAGTATATCACATCTGCTGTGTTTCCAAGAACAACGACAGACTTGAACCATTTATAACAACCCATAAAAAATGTTGGATCACAAAAAAGGATCAGGTTTGGACTTCGGAAACTTACACTAATGGCTATACGTTGTATCGTAATGTTTTTTTCTTTTATTTTATTTTGCCATTTATAATAGTTCTTCTCTCCGATTCTTTCACCATGTTGATACGGACAGTTTTGTCGACGTTTCGGAGGTACATGCTGTCTCCATCATTAAGATCAAAGTGCCAGCAAAGTTAGCAGGAAGAAGCCGTTGCGTAACCAGTCTCTTTGCTTGGTTTACTCTTCTACCTTGAGGGTGGAAGCAGAATACGTTCCTTCGAAGTTTCTGTAAACTTCTACCGGATTACACGGCGCCACATACCATAAGATAGTACTCTTCATAGTCACCGCTGTGTCAACCTCGAATCGAAAGCAAAATTTACTTCTTTTTATGTAAGATTATACTTACGTTATAAATTGTTATTATGCGATGTCCTGAATTTCCTACGCCTGAAACTTTAATGAGGTTGTAGTTTATCTTTTTTAAGAAGATTAAACAATAACGTAGCTATTTCTTCTATAAGCTATAAAACGGTTGTCTCTGCAAAGATTACAAATGAAACGGAATCCACTCATTTCGGTACATTTCTGACAGATGGAATCGCTTGACACTCTAAATTGCCCAAAAGTTTTGATAGAAGTAACAATCGCGTGCTATTCTCTTCCTAAAAGAAAACCTATATCCAGCTGGCAATAAAAGACTGGGAAAATATATCCCTTTCTTTTCTCTCGGTGTCTCTCTCTTTAAGATCAGGAAAGACGCTCAGAATTGGAGCTCGCTGTCTTGTTGAACTGCAGAAAGTGGGTCAACAGCCCCACCGATAAGGGGAGCGTCTGCATTCTATAGCTTCCCTTCACGAACTACACAAATTCTCTCGAAAGCAAAGAATTCAGCTTTTCATAAGTTTTAACCTTAACACTGTTCCTTTAATTTAAGGCATATTTTATAACTTCACAGGATGTGGAGCTATTCACTGCAGACGTCTGCCAATTACGTAGCGCATTCTGAATTTCTTTCATTTAAAACTGTACGATTTCTCATACAGAATCTAAGTAATAAAAGACGAGTATCAATAAGGAGTCTGGAATAAAGGTATATTTTAAGGAAAATACCTTGTGCTTTTTAGACGTTTAATAAAAGTTCATTTATTCTTTATTTGGTCTCGCGTCCATCCAGAACGTAAGCTACCTACAGGCAGCACGAAGGAAACTGTAAAGTAATTCATTCATTCATCAATGGCTCTGCAGCCCTTTGTTGGGGCCTGGCCACTTTTCTAGTTTCATAATCAAATACACAGTCGTTAGGACTCCTTGAACGATGGATCAGCCCGTAGCAAAGCCGCTACCTACACACAAAACAACACAAAAACTGAATAAACGCATACAGGTTCCCATGCCTCGAGTGGGATTCTAACCCAAGATCCCAGATTTCGAGTGGGTGAAGATGATTCATGCCCTAGACCGCGCGGCTAGTGTGATCGGCACTGTAACGTTATCCCTGTACTTAATAATTAACCATTTAATTACGGAATATCTTCTAACAAATATATAAATTTCAGTTCGTACCTCACAGGAAACACATTGCGTCTCTGCTACATAGACCAACCGGTTAATGCTGTTTAGGAAAGCAGTAGCTGTTTACTGTGAGAATCATACGGAACACGTAAATACACTGGGGCACGCGGAAGTGTAGTTGGTTGAGAGGTTATGCTACAAGCCGGAAGGTCGCGGGTTCAAGTCCCGTTGAGGTCATTGTTTTTTTTTAATTGACCTAATCCTTCCAGCCGCACTATAGCCCTGGGGTCGACTCAGTCTCTAGCAGAAATGAGTACCAGGAATTAATTAAATAATTTACCTGGGGAGTAAAGCACGGCCGGCGCGTAAAATTGACAACCTTACTGCCATCTTTGAGCCGATTATCTAGATAATGTGGGACCCTCAACGTCTCACAACCCTATAGACCTTCACGGCCTGTTACAGGATAGCTTTACTTTTTTACTGTTTACACGTAAATACACTTTGTGGACAGAATGCAGAGCTTTGATGTGTTAAAGTAGGTGGTACGTGCAGTAAGTACTGAGCTGTAAATGGTTTAACGCTATGTATTTTAGGTATATGTGGGTGGAGGTATAGTTCAACCATTCTTAACCTCGGTTTTGGATAGAGGAGAGTGGTCAGCTTTACGCTATTACTACTTTACCCCAGGGGATAGAACCCCTGGTACCCATTCGATAGAAGGCTGGGTGAGCCTCTTCTATTGTTGAGTGCGTATCCTTTCCTGCGGGAACGTGCTGACTTAGCCGTTGCCTAGCAACAATAAAGGGGAATAGAGATATACAGAGAGCAAAGGGATCCTATAAGACTAATTTTTAGCCTTTTTCATTTTCTGCTGTCCGATACCCAAAAAAAAAAAGATGGTACAAAACTGTAATTTTAACTGTGGTTCTGTATGGGTGTTAAACTTATTCTCTAACATTAAGGGAGGAACATAGACTAAAGGTGTTTGGGAAAGGGTGCTGAGGAGAATATTTGGACCGAAGAGAGATGAAATGAAGGGAGGTTGGAAAAAACTGCATAATGAGAAGCTTCATAACTTGTGTTTTCGCCAAGTATTAATTAGAATGATCGTGTCAAGGAGGATGAGATGGGCAAGTCATGTAGCATGAATCGTGGAGAAGAGTAATACATATAGGATATTGTTTTAAATGCCAGAAAGAAAGAAACTACTAAGATGACCAAAATGTAGTTGGGTTGACAATATTAAAATGGATATCAGAGAGTTAGGATAGGGTGTTATGGACTGGATTCGTCTGGCTCAGGATATGGACCAGTGGAAGGTTCTTGTGAACACGGTAATAAATCTTCCAGTTCCATAAAATACTGGGAAGTTCTCGAGCACAACTGGTGGCTTCTGAAAAAGGGCTCAACTCCATGAATTTTTTTTGGTCCGTGTCGTGTCAGAAGAAAGCCGGCGATGAGATCTTCTCAGAACTGCTTGTGTGTTCTTTCTCGAAATAAGGAAAGTACGCTAAAAATAAATAGACATTTCTGCGTTAGATGGCAGTGAGTTCGTCGTTTCGGAGGAAATTTCTGCTTTCTTCTTTAGGCCTGGCCGTAGGCTGATCCGAAACATATGTAGCTATACTAAAAATGCACAACATCGCATACAAAAAGACAAAAATTTGGTAGGTCTTACATTTTTTTTATGCAAAGAAAGGTTTACGAGTTATTTTAACTTCTCCGGTCATCTTTTGGAGCCATTCGAATGTGTGAGCGTTTTTTTGAAGCTGTGAGCAGAGAAGGATGAGACTAAAGAGCAGAGAGTGGGCGGAAGGGGATGGGGAGGGGGGAGGCAGCTGGGAATGGAATGTCACAAGAAACTTAATACTCTTCCTGTCTTCCGAATTTGTAATAGAGTTCTAATTGAATAAATGTTCGTTTCCAACTTTCTACGTAATTTCCACTTTAGTTCTAATGGAGACTCCTGATACCAAAGAGTAATTTTGTGACGTACTTTTAGCATAATTTTCTTACCCAATAAGGAGAGATCAAGCTTATGTCAGTATATATCTGTCTCACCTCATAATGTACGTTTAGCATAATTTCCTTACCTAATAAAGAAATATAAGGCTTATGACATGATATCCTTGTGTTTCTCCCCTCCGATTATCTTTTGAGTCGTATGAAGGATTTTGACGAAACTTTGTATGATCACCATGCCACATTTCTACTGCCAGACTTCATAAGAATACTTAACGGCGGTTTGAACTTGTGGTTATAGCGACATTACCGTTTGTTGTAATTATATTATATTAGATATTTCTCATTTTCTGGGTTGTTTAAGTACACAGTGTTTGGGAGACTCAACCAATTTCAGTTATCAGTATAAAAGGCAGGAAGTTCCTACTAATTTCGGTCCCTTAATACCAGTCACAAGCGGATCGCAGTGACCGCGCTGCCTAAGGTATGAACCGTTTTCGCCCGCTCGAACACTAGGATCGTAGGTTGGAATCCCATTCGAGGCATGGATGTCTGTGTGCGTTCATTCTGTGTTTGTGTGTAGTTAGCGGCCTTACGACGGACTCATCCGCCGTCCAAGAAGTCCTGCCGTCTGTGTATAGAATTAAGAAACTGAAAAAGCGGCCAAGGTCCGAAGGACTGTAGAGCCACTGAGGTGGAGGTGGAGGGAGAGTTACAGGAAATAACAGTCACTATCCTGGTAGCGATTCCAGCTGAGTAGGATGTTTTGCCCCCTTTAAACAATGTGTGCATATAATTTATGTGCTTGGTTTGTATGCTTTTTATCTTTCATTGACAAAATTACATTTATTATCCACTTCGCATCTTTCCATACGTTTTCTTATATGAGTTAGAAATTTCCAAAATTTCCGACAAGCCACTGTACCATTTATATCATTTTCCTGTCCCCTCACCTCCCTCAGCGCAGGACTAGGATGGAGTCTTGCTGGAAGAGTTTCGTCTGGCAGCACTTCCATAGTTGCCCTGAAAACAAAAAAGAGATGTCCCTTCCATTCGTCATAGTCAGTGGAAACGTTACATTTTTCCGCTATAATTCTCTTGTTCACTCTTTGCATTCCGTTGGAGTCGTTCAGTGGTGAGACGTTTTCGGAGCGAGGATGTACAGTGTAGTATCAAAGAAGAGATATGTTTTTGAACAGACTCGTTGCTTTGTTCATGGATGTACACGATATAGCTCATCCAAACTTTAATATATTTGAATGACTGTAATTCTGCATTTTAGAGATGAAGTTCGGAACGCGGCGGCCCGGGTTCGATCCCGGGTCTGGTCAAGTGGAATTTGTGGTGGACAAAGTGGAGCTGGGGCGGGTTTTCTCCGAGTACTTCGGTTTCCCCTATCCATCTTCATTCCACAAAATTCTCCATCATCATAATCACCCGGGGCAGGCTACAATAGGCCAGTCAGTGGCCGCCGTGCCGAGTGGACCCAGTTGGACTCCACCCCCCAGTGAACGAAAAGAAAAATGATGTTCGGAAGACGATTCTACTTTTAAAGTTGAATGTTTAAAAACTGAAAGGAAAGTATGAGAATCTACATTGTGCATGACGATGTATTTGGTTGTGAAATGTTCTGTTAAAAAGTAACTCTTTCGTCGTCATTTGAGGGAGGGAAAAAATTTAAATGAACTGTGGACTCTTTGGCTTTTATGGATATTTGTCTGAATTGTTTTGCGTCTGAGATATAAGAAGAGAGAGAAGGATGGAGATATATGGCACTCCCTAACGTGTACTGCGTGCTTTCAGGGTTATCAAGCCAAAGATAACATTGACGAGAAATGTATAGGATGGGTCATTCCATGTGAAGTCATCCAGGCAGGTCACTTACCATTTTTAAAAAATTTCAAATTTTTGTACACTTATCTGTACATATTTTCACACCTCAAAAATATTTTTAAAAAATTTTAATCCGCTTGGTTCTTCCGGTAGAGCCGTTTTTATGATGCGCGAAAAACGCGTTTTCGGCTCAAATTGGGGTTTGCGTTATCTTCTGTATCTCGGTAACTATTGAAGCTAAAGACTCTAATGAAAACCCAACTTGTTCCTCATGATATGGACAACAAATCATGTCATTACAAGGTTTTACTCAACTCACTTCTTCTAGGTGTAATTAAGCTTGAAACTTACCTATCGATTTTGGGAAAAACGCTGTTTTTGACCTTCAGAAACTAATGGGAGGAGGAAAGTGATCTGTAGTTTCTACCCTATGTTTTCTCCTACATGAAGAATATAATCACTAGTTTTGAACACCGTACCTACTTTCCAAAAATTTCCAGGAGCTTCCAAACTTTGCTCTGGGCCCAAACTCGGCCATTTTTAACATCTAATATCTCCGGTGCAGAAGCCCCGAAGATTTTGAAATTCATAGCAAATGATGCAAATAAATCCAATTACTAATCCAAACCCCGTCTATAGTCACGCTATCAAGTAGTAATAATAATCTTTTCCTTGTAACCATAATGTACCCATGTGATACTATATTCTTTTGACTTCCTTTATGCTTCTCTAGGGAATAAATAACTGAAACTATATCAGTTTAAATGCCACTGAACTCCCTTAGCAGCATTTCTCGCTTGCCCTCTTTTTGTGACCTCCTAACCATGCTGATCAAAAGAACACCTTTTTGTTTTTATCTAGAAAATGTAAATTCGGGCGCGACGGCTAACAAAAAAAAACGCACATATTACATTAGAGGACGCTGTCTTTCCTCCCCCACACAAAAACAGTTTCATATTCGTACATGTAATCCCAGCGGCCATACATTCTGTATAAATTTACCATAAAAATATAAACTTTTAAAATGACGTTTTATCAAGGGAACTCGGAGTTCCCTTCTTATCATTATTCCTAACGTGTAAGCATATATTATAAAAATTTGAATACAAAGATTAAATATGTGACATGGTATTAGAATATAAACAGTAATAAATCAGAGTCGTTCAGCTGGTCAAGAAACTTCCCTGCCTGTTATGGACCCCGGAGTTATGTTACCATGAAAAGTTTTACCTTCTGGGATATAACGTCGAATAGCCCGTTGAAAGTAAACCGAAATTTCAGACGAACGTATCGCCTCCATCTTCAGAGTCGAAGAATAAGCCAAGTGAGCAACCAGCGTGAAGCAAGTAGCAAGCAGGGCGTAATAAATTAATATTACTGTTATTATTGTTGTGGCGATTTTGAACATTCCACCATTAAAACGTACTGGCTGGAGTAGCGGTAACAGTCTTGAAATTATATTCGGGGAGTGCTCGGTTCGACGTTAGACCGGGACACCCACTGTCATGGCCGAGATTCTGCTTGTTTTTCCTCAATCACTCCAGGCATATGCCAGGATAGTACCTTGATTAAGCTACAACCGCTTCCTTTCAAATTCTTTTAAATTCATAATTCATTTATCATCCTTCCATTCGGCGCTGTACGGGTATAATTCAGCTAGTGCTGGCTGCGAATCCTGTTTTATCGTTAGTATGTCTAACTTAACGTATTAGCATTCTGTGACCGTGGACATATGGCTTTATATAACATAGAGTCGTTTGTTGGGTTCAGTGGAGGGCGTGACAGAGAGCGAAATCTGTCGATAAATTTGTGAACTATTGTTTCGGTGCGAGTATCGGACGCTGGGATTTGGGCCAAAGACAATAAGTACGTCAAGTGCATTGACATTGTTCATATCCGAAGGGAAGGGGGGAAGGGGCTGACGGAGGCTGCAGTCATAATATTGGCTGTTATGAAATCCCATTATTCATTGCTTCGGCTTTATTCTCGGTCCTGTAGCTTATCTAAACCGGATATTGGAGCAAGATACTGGTATCGACAAAACAAAAGCCTTTGATGTCCATTCCAGAATATGTAATATAACCTAGAGCAATAAAGTTTACTTTGGATTATTATGTCAATTGAGCTTCTAAGACTGTGATATATTGTCGCGTGTAAGGGTGACTTATAGACGGGATGTGGATTGGATGATTGGATTTATTGCACCTTGTACATTCACATATTTCGGGACTACAGGCAAAACAGCGCTGTCGCTATTCTACACACTTTCCGGTTCACCGTTAAACACTAGGCTTCTCAGTCCTCGCTAGTTGTATCCTGGTAACGGATTTAACACAGTGTCACTGGCACTTCAAATTACATATGAAGTCTTTTTGGCGCAGTCTAATTCCCTTCTTGCCATTTCTTTTCATTCATCTTGTACTGCCATCTCCAGAACTGGACTCAATTCTAACTCTAGCTACGCGAGATCCTTGATATACGGCCTCAGGGAGGACCCCACGGAAAACATGGTCTTCTATTATTAAGGATGCGTGTTTACTTGTCCGTTACCTAGCAACAGACGTCCTATTGTTGCGTGTGCGTGTGTTGCGGGAACGTGTTTACCCACCCGCTGCGTAGCAATGGGTATACAAGTCACACTATTTTATGCGAATTTTGAACTTCATAAATCTGTTCCGTTGACCTAAAGAACTTTTATCGTCAAAATATTAATCTATATCAGTATCAATGGCTTATGGAGTTAGAGGGTCTGTTCATCAGATGTCTTAATGTGACCTGTAAACTTGTTACACAGCTACGATAGCTATTTTGGATGCTTTTATCTCATTCAGGTCTCAGAGTTAACCCAGTTTCTTTGCTAGAACTTCATCTCTGGTTAGGTTTGTGTGAAACCTGTGCAGTTGTCTTGAAAGGAGATTGGAACTACAGGCTGTTATGTTATCCGTACCTGGCCTGTGGATTGCGCGCGAGAAGAAGGGATGGAAATTATGCGAGAAGTAACTGGGTAGGAGCTGCAGCTGCGTTGTAGAGAGGGTGCCGCACTCTCAGCCACGGATATAACTCATGCACACCTAGAAATCCTTATTTCATTCAGTTTACTTGACTAAATCTACTGTTAAGGACGGCCAGGTCTAAAAAAAGGGACAGTATTTTCTCGAGCGGGGTCAGTAGCCCTGTGAGTAGCAGGAGAAAACGAAATAGAACCCAGTGCCTGGGGATATAACTGGGACACCCTGTTCCTGGGGAATGTAAAGACGAGGACCTGGCCCTCCAGGTTGGGGTAATCTCGAATCTGTGATAGTAAGATATGGTCATGAGTCCCGCTGGACTCGGATCCGAGAATGACTGCGCTGGCGAGTACCAGCAGCAATTATAAACGACAGACCCATCCTCTCATTAGAGAGGACGTTACATGAAGAATATAAACGCAATTGTTCAGTTGGAAAACAGAAATTCTGGCCATTGGTCTCAAGGGGCTTGTCGCCAAGACGAGCTGATTGGCGGTAACCCACCACTCGTAAAGTAATTCTGACTGTGACTGACTCTGAAGAGAGAGTTGTAATAGAGTTTGTGAAAGTAAGTCTTGGTGTAGTTAGCAACGAAGTGAGCGCAGAAGCTGAAGAATCTTCATTGTTAGAAACCATTACCAGGGAACGACTGGTGAAGATGCAGCAGACTGAAAAGACTTAACGTGTTATGTAGTGATTTGTAAAGTGTAGAGATCAGCGTTGGAGCTATAATTAAGTGTAATCACAAGTCGTATGTTAAAGTGGTCAATAAATCAATCTCCAGTCCAGACCTCCTCTGAAGTCAGTCATACACGTTACGATATTTAAAAGTTTTGTCTGGAGATAGTGATTAGATGTATGGATTGAAGCCCTCTGAGCAACCTTTTTACCTGAAGACAGAGGCACAGTACAGTCTCTGAAATGTAGTTTTACATAAATAAACAGGATAATGAGTAATGTTCAAAACGTCAATAAGTGTCCTTAAAGTGGGTTTGGGAGCAGTTATAAAAATTTCGTATTTTTCATCACCTGTTTCCATGACCACCTTGTAGCCAAAACCTTATTATATTCTTCACTAAACAAGTAGCCGCTCTCGATTGGTTAGCATTACGCTCCTCCGTTCATCCGAACACGGTGTCACCTTCCACTGCAATATCTACACAGGAACTTCCAAATGACCTTCCAAACAAATTTTCCCTGAAGATGACCAGTGTAATGCTTGTCGAAACATCTGTAACCCTTCGGTTTTCTACATGGAGTATTCCCAAAAGCTGAATATAGTTAATACGAAATTAATAAGATATATACACACTTGGGGGCATTAACTTAAGTTCGTATACTGTACATTCTTACAGGCATCAGAAATGGCGGTTGTTGGCAAGAGCGGAAGTATGTGGAATACGTGCGATGGCTGACGTTGATAGAAGTTGAGATGAATGATAGGGTGTGACAAATGACAGCATGATGCGCTTACATGATGAGCGCAGACATCCGCTGTCTTGACATGCGCTGTCATACTTAAGTAGCCAGCTGACAGCTTTTCACGTGTTCTCTGAAAGAGCTGGAATATCTTAGGATCCATATTTCTTTGGGACACGCAAGCAAACATACATCTCCCTTACTAAGAGATGAACGGGTGTTTTACCCTTCTTTCCTCTTGTTTTTCAAAATATTATCTGTTAATTATCACAAAATATATTGATCTAGTGATACACAGAAGGTTTCTACTTCAATGCCTGTAATAGACATCTGACTATAATTATTTTTTCTTTTAATTTCATGGGGTGGGGTGAGAGAGCCCACTTGGTACGTCGGCCACTAATTGGTCTATTGTAGGATCCACGGATGATAGATGATAAGTGTGGAGCCGTCGGTGGAATGAGAATTGGCAGGGGAAACCGAAGTACTCGGAAAAAACCTGCCTCAGTGTCACTTTTTTCCCTTGGGCACTACAGCCCCAGTGGACCTAGGCCTACCTCCATGAACTTCTCCGTTCGCTTCGGTTTTTCTAGATCTTACACATTCGGTAGGATTCCTTGGGCGGGTGATCAGCTCGTCGCAAGGCCTCTACCTGTACACAAACAAAGAAAAAAGCACACACAAACTAAACATCCATGTTCTGAGTAGGATTCGAACCCACGATCCCGGTTTCCAAGCGAGCGAAGACAGTACATGCCTTAGACCGCTCGGTTACCGTGACCGGCCCAGTGCCACTTAGTTCACCACAATTCCCATGTGTTCTGACCTGGGCTAGAACCCGAGCCGCCTCGGTCGGAGGCCGGCGACTAGCTCCCTGAGCTATGGCACGGTCGACATACCTGTACTGAAGAGTAGATGTGTATTCAGGGATGTGTTGTCGTGTAGTCCGGTAAAAGTTTATCAGTATTTTAGAATAATGTACTATATCAGTCGGCAGGGTCGAAGAGTAGGCGAGATATGCAACCAGCAATGAGTACACAGCAGGCAGAGATCTAGTGTATCGAGAATTCAGTTGAATTCACGGCACTAGTTCCCTGTGCTTTTTGCTGACAACCGCGTTAATCTACAGACCGTACCTTGACACGTCCATCCTCTATTTGAAACAGTTCATTCTTAACGTATCACTCATTCACTCACTCATGGAGATGAGCCCTTCTTGAGAAGCCGATATTTGTGCAGTTACTCAAGAGCTTCCTAGCATTTTATGTAACCCGAAGGTTCATCACCGTGTTCACAAGAACCCTTCACTGGTACCTGTCCTGAGCCAGATCAGTCACAATCCACACAATCCTATCCTATTTCACTAAGATCCATTTTAATATTGTCCATCCACCTACGCCTTGGTCTTCCCAGAGATCTGACTTTCCCCCCAGTATCCTACATGCATTCTTATTCTCCACCATTCGTCATTCTTAACGTATTACAGTGAATATTGTTTAACGTATATTTTTGTCCTTTACTGATCGTACACACCCTTGTATTGGGCATATTTATTACAGAGTTATTGTATTTCTTTGGAGGAATGATAATACCCAACTTGTATCCGTCTGTCTACGGCTCTACTCCCTTCTGTTGGGCCTTGGCCGCTTTTGCAGTCTCTTGACCTTTTTACACAGTCGGTAGAACCCCTTGAACTGGTGATCAGTCTGTCGCAAGGTCGGTACCTACACACAGAGCAACACAAATACAGAGATCCATGACTTGAGTGGGATTCGAACCCACGATCCCAGTGTTCCAGTGGGGTAAGACGGTGCATTCCTTAGACAGCGCGGCCACTGTGATCGGCATGCAACTTGTATAAGTCTATATAAATTGTTCATAATAATCCTGAATTATAGGTTCACAATACTGTACAGGTACTTTACCAAAAATTACATTAGGGAATTTCGCTTATACGGACTTTTATAATGAAGTGAAAACACCCGGCTTGGATTTTCTTCCGAACACCAAAGTTCTCGCCCGAAATCTCCACCGAACAAAAACGAAAATGTGGGAACAAAAACGACTATAAACGAACAAAAGGATGCCTACTCAGTTCGCCTTACTTTCTGCTCTGGTGTGCGTCTTGTAGAATACTTTTCTGCTTTATAAAAGTTCCCTGTTTGGTTCATATTAATCATGGTAGATAAGAGAAAATTTATGGTAAATTTTTTATTGACATTTTATAACCTAACAAAATCTCCAGTGTTTATAGCGTAACCCGTTTGCGATGTCTGCATTTTTTTGTTTTTTTATCTTCAAGAACGTAACCCCAGTTACAGCACTGTGCCTATTGGAAATATCAGTCTGCATTAAGAAATGTAAAGAAAAAGTTACCCTGTAACAGGCCTTGGTGGCCCACAGCTATGTGAAACGTCGAGGCTCCCACATTTTATAGACAATCGGCTCACAGATGGCGGTGAAGTTTTCAACCTTACGTGCCGTCAGCCCTTTACCCCCAGCAAGATTCCTCGTACTCATTTCTGTTACAGGCTGAGTCGACTCCAGAGCCATAGTGCCACTGGAAGGATTAAGTCAAATTAAAAATCCAATCACGTATCGAACCGGCGACCTTCCAGCTTGTAGCATAGTGCGTCAACCACCTACGCTACCGAGTACACCACATTAGGAAACGTATCATTTTGGAACTCACTCCATGACGTAACTTCATAAGAGCGGGTACTGCATGTACCGACTAACTGGCTCTGCGCTTAAAGCAATATATTAGTTGAGAGAGACAGAGATACAGGTTCATGTGTTATCATCACTTGGATGAGCAGTTGCAAGCCCGGCAAGTACATGCAGTAACACACAAGTTGCAGAAAGGTCTGAGGTCGCAGTGCACTCATGAGTGGGTAATGTCGTAACACATGTCCAAGAAGAAATAAACAGGCGGTTGAGATACAGAAACATGTGGGCTATTTATGACACAAGATTACGTCATCTGAGTTAAAGAGATAATTAATACTAACACTACAACACAGAGGCGATCTTAAATAAATCGTGTAAATTATTTCAATTAAAAATGTATAGGTTCATTAAAAATCTTGTGTTTTTTCTGGGTTGTAACGTCGTGTAAATCGTGTAAATTATTTCAATTAAAAATGTATAGGTTCATTAAAAATCTTGTGTTTTTTCTGGGTTGTAACGTCGTGTAAATCGTGTAAATTATTTCAATTAAAAATGTATAGGTTCATTAAAAATCTTGTGTTTTTTCTGGGTTGTAACGTCGTGTAGTTCGAAGATATCCCAGCGTTTCGGAAGAATATTCCGCTCTCGTATTCGGGTAGAAGAGTAAGCCGAACAGGAAACCAACAGAAGCAGGTGGTAAGCTCAGGTGATAGTGTAAGTATAGGAAATATGTTAATGCATATATTGTCCTCTTTTATGTATGGCTCTACAGCCCTTTGTTGGGCTTTGGTTCATTTTTCAGTTTCTTAATCTATACCCAGTCGATCTAACTCCTTGGATGGGGGATCAACCCGTTTCAAGGCTGCTACCTACACACAGAACAACATAAACACAGAATAACCGCGCACCAACATCCATTCCTTGGGTTGGATTCGAAAACACGACCCCAGCGTTCGAGGAAGCGAAGACAGTTCATGCCTTAGACCGCGCGGCCAGTGTAAGCATATATTGTCCAGCATCTAATGAAGTAACAGCAAATTCTGGTAAAGGAATACAGTGTACCCCGAAGATGACCATATGTTCCAAACATGTAGCTGAAATGACATGCTGTGTAAGATTGATCACGTCTCTGTAGAAAGGTTATGTGTACCCTTACATGTGGATATTAATTGAAAATATAACCTGAAGCTCTTGCACAATATTACATATATTACAGTCTGAATTTGTGTGGAATATATGCTGAAGAAATCTGGGAATTCAAACTACAGATGGTAGAAATGAGGGTTCGACTTATTCTTGCACGTAACTTGTCCATACTTTGATTATTCTCCGCTGCTGGAGAAATATGCAGCTTGGACTATAAAGTTAATTTGCTTGCCATTGGCGATCGCTGCTGCAATTTCCATGTACGCAACTTCCGCATTCTACACCTATAT
Organism: Cryptotermes secundus; assembly: GCF_002891405.2. Lineage (NCBI taxonomy): Eukaryota > Metazoa > Arthropoda > Insecta > Blattodea > Kalotermitidae > Cryptotermes > Cryptotermes secundus. The sequence continues at coordinate 755,365 of NW_019729208.1, read as the reverse complement.
GCAATTACGATGATGCCATTGTAATGTGGAGGTATGAGGAAAAACTGGATCCTCATCAAAAATGCCGTAGAATATTAATGGTTTATCTAGATCACCAGATGTTTCCGATTATTGTCCGCCAGTGCTACAAAACACGCTCTTCGTCGTTAAGTTATTGATATCTGGTTTTGTCTGTACAGTGTCAGTGCCAATACGTTTACAGCTAAAAATTACAAGCTATCTCTGTAACAAGCCGTGAAGGCCCATAGGGTTGTGAGACGTCGAGGCTCCCACATTTTCTAGACAATCGGCTCACAGGTAGCGGTGAGGTTGTCAGCCTTACATGCCGGCCGCCGTTCACCCTCAGGAAGAATCTTCTTACTCATTTCTGTTAGGATCTGACTCGACCCCAGGCCATAGTGCGGCTGGAAGGATTATGTCAATTGATAAATCCAATGACCTCATCGGGAATCGAACCCGCTATCTTCCGGCTTGTAGCATAGTGCCTCAACCAACTACGCTACCGCGTGCCCACACAAGACGTTACAGAGATATTGTAAATAGCATGGTCTTTATTTATTTATTTGGGGGCCTATTTATGTATTCGTTGCGTGGCGAAGCACTAAGTGGATGTGAATCCTTCAGAAATTATTAGTTGCACAACTACATATGAATTTCCCATCTATTTATGGTCTGTGGTCTATTGGTCAGAGTTCCAGGCTACAGATCAAGAGGTCCAGGGTTCAATTCCCTGCGCTACCGGACTTTCTGAGAAGTAGTGGGTCTGGAGAGGAGTCCTCTCAGCCTCGTTTAGATAATTGATGAGCTACTTGAATGGAAAAGTAGCAGCTCCGGTCTAGAAAACCAAAAATTAAAGTCCGTGGGGATTCGTTGCGCTGACCATCCGCGGTCACTTGGTGGAGATAGTTAGCTTGCGGACTAAAGCCACGGAGTTTGCTTGTTTTTGATCTTGTTCACAAGAGCTCGCTACAGATCCCGATTCCAAAATAGAACAATCCTGTCCACAGGTTCACATCTTAGTTCTTTAAAATCAAATTTATATATTGTCCTACCATCGACTTCTAGGTTTCCTAGTTAGCCTACTTTCCTTATTTTATAAAAAAATAGACTAATGCTATCTCCGTGCTGTCTGTGTATCCCCCTCTCAACTTTTGATTACCTGAGCCAATACTTACGGAGCTTGATCTGCATATTACGGAACCTGAGCCTATCTCTGCCGTACTCCATAAATCTGTCCCGTCAGTCTGTGTTTCTCTGTGTGTATCCCTCCTTTCGTTGCCAGGAAACCGCTCGATAAGAAGATCCCGCAGGAGGAAAGATTGTTAGAGACACCGTTCTCTATAAGGTCCGTGTTTCCTCAAAGGAAAGTATCCTGTTAATTCTTCCCGGAACTTCTTGTACTTTCTTTCCTTCGGATTCTCCTACTAAACCATTGTATTCACTACTTCCCAGGGTGTTTCATGCTTTGNTTTATTCTGGAGGTTTCCAGTACGAATCTCGACCAGGACACAGTTTGTACTAGCTAGGGTTTCTCTTCGTCCTTGAAAATCCATATTATAATATTCGGAGCTATAATACCTTGTCATCTGTAAGGTGATTACCAGTGATTCGCAAGAGCATACTGTAGCACGTAGATCCGTTGCTAAGTAATGACTCTGTAAATAACGGCCGTTCCTAGGTAACGACAGTAAACAGCAATAGAATAATGGTTCTACACGGTCCAAGCCACAGTCAAGTGATGCAACAATAGAATTGTTGGAGTCGGTGTTTTCTATGCGGTCCGTGCCGAGGTTATACAACGAGGAGCAGTTGCAATTACGAGAGAGTCCCCGTGTGGAGGCGGGCTAGAATACCTCCACCGTAACCCTGCGAGTCGTAGGAGGCGACTAAAAGGGAAGTCTCAGATTTGAGATAGTAAAATATGGTCACGGGTCCCAAGGGACTCGGACCCAAGAAAGACTGCTTTGGCAAGGGCCAGCAGCATATACAAAAGACAGACCCGTCCTCTCGTCAGAGAGGGCGCCCCGCAATAACAAGACCGTAACTGTCAAAGAGTAATAATATCTGGTAATGAGCCCCAGATAGGGCTTGACACCAAGACATACTGGCTGACCGACCGTCAGTCGCAATATGACCTGGGCTTGGACTTGGATTACGAGAGAGTTTCGAGACGACAATGAGAAGAGTAGGAGTGAGTTGTGAAACAGTCGCCGGCCAGTATGGTCGTGAACGCGGGAGCTACGGCGTTGGAAGCCGTTACCAGGCGTCAACCGGTGAAGATAGAGCAGACTAAGAAGATTAATTGCGCTCTTTAGTAAATTGTGTGGTGTGTGAATTAGCGATAGCGCTATAGTTACTTGTAGTTACGTTCTGTTTTGTGTTCAAGATAGAAGCGTAAGTGGAGGAATAAAGTTCCTCCTGTGATTAATTAATTAATCATCACGCTATAAAGACGCATGGGAGAGTGGAAGTATATCTCCACTGTTCTTTACCTCGATAAAGGTTGCAGGTGAGTGGTCTGCTTCACGCCCCGGTCGATTTAGCCCCCGTTCCCATTGCATAGGAGACCAGTTGTGCCCCAGAACCAGTCTGGACGCCAAAATCTCCCCTGGTCCTAAATTCGTCTCCATGCATCCGTTTCTTTTTACTATTTTCGTTTGTCAGTTCGTCTGAAGCCTGGATTATTAACACGAACAGCATTGCCGAGTTCAGAGGCAACCAGAACTCTGTTGCTACAGCCGCTTTGTCCTACAGATATCCGGTATTCAGCAGGATCTGAAGTTTTCACAACTGTGGATATAAAAGTTTCTATCTTCTGGGACATAACTCCTTGCAGTCAGTTGAAGGTCAACCGACGTTTTGGAGGAACACTTCTCAAGCAGGCCGACGATTTCTTCCGAAATGTAGATTGAATTTTAATGGTAGGCACTGTGTCATATCCCAAAGGTATAACGCTTCATTCAGTGTTATGTTTTTCCTTAGGGCAACTTTTCGGGACGATCTATCTTGTAATTAAGTGAAGCCTACCTATCTCTGGAGATAGGAATTAGCTCTATCGATTGGGCCGAACTGAGTAGCTCCCATCTAAAGAAGGAGACATAATCCAGTCTTCGAAATATTTTATTTTAAATAAAACAGGACAATAGATAACTTCCAGAAAAACAATAACTCTATTAATACACCATCGTCACAAACTTTTAGGTCTTACTTATTTCTCTTCCTTTTCTTTTTCTTTCTTTTATTTCATTCTTCCTGTATTCCTCCCTTCCCTTGAGTTTCTTTCCATTTCATAATTCTGCTTATTCGATTACTTTGTGACTCATAGAATGAACGTGAATAATTAGTCCATTACAGACGTGGGATGAAGTGACCCGCAACAATTAACTTGTCCCTGTGCGTCGCTAAGCACGCACCATGAAGATATGTGTAGAAATAAAGTATCGGTCTATTAGTTTCTTGTTCCGGTCTCTTTACCCCCGGGAAAGAACCCTCGGTGCCCATTGGATAGGAGACTTTGTGGACCCCATAACTGGTCTGAACACCTTGGAAAAGAGAAATATATGATACCCCATCCGGGAATCGAATTTAGATTCGTCGGTAGCCTATACCGTGTCCCAGTCACAATGCCGATTCATTTATCCGTATCATATAATTTTTTAATGCTAGTGAAGTGGGCCTAAATCCCTTGTACTGCTGCCACTTCTGGCCTATTGTACCAGCCCCAGATGATAAGTGAGGGTGATTGTGGAGCAGTTGGTGGAATGACGATAGGCAAGGGAAACCGAAGTACTCGGAGAAAACCTGCCACAGCGCCACTAAGTTCACCACAAATCCCACTGGACCAGACCCGGGATCGAACACTGGCCGCCGCGATGGGAAGCCAGAGGCTAACCGCTTGAGCTATGGCGCGGCCTCCCGTATCATATAAGTAGGATTACTATATTTTTATGTGTATTAAGGCTCTGAAGAGAACCATGACGAATTTCAGCAAGGATAGCTGACCTATGGCCTAGATTCTATGCAAACTGGATCAGTCTGTCTCTCTCTTACGTGTGTTACTGTGTCGCTAGACTGTGGAAGATTGCAATATATGGTAGTGCTTGCTATACTTAGGTTTACTCTGCTTGCCTGTATTACCTTTAAATCAGTATTCACTGTTGGTGCCGAATGCAGTCTGCTGTTGCAGGTCGCTAGACGAATCTGTGGAGTTATATCACGACCAGAAATGCCGGGCAATGGCCGGTCAATCTGGTACAGTTGTACACATAAGCCTAAGCAACATTTTTGTACACAAAAACTGGTGAGAGATTTGATGCTCTGAAACCGGTATTAAGACTAGAGTTATCTGGGAAATGAGAAGAAATGCGTGGATATACTACCTCCATCTTCATGGTAGAAAACCTTCTACGCTAAATAAGGAGACAACAGTTTCAGCTTAAGTGTTAATAACCGTCTACTACATTTTCGGCATCAAAACCAAGAAAACACTCTGAAACATGTCTACGAATATTTAAGAGGAACCTGCTGCCTCAATCTTCAGGGTAGTAAATGGAAGTGATATGTTCTTCTAAAATTTGGTAAATCTCAGACTCCGTAGAATCACACACGAGAAGATAATAATCTTCATATCCACTGTCACAAGAATGTAACATTTTCAAATGTCAGTCTTATTTCTGCTCTGCTTGCCACTCGAGTGCTTGACTTAATATCGACCTGAATATGGAGGCAGTAATTTCCTCCGAAACTTCTACCGCATTTCATAAGGGCTCTTAAAAATAATATCTTTGCAAGAAAAAGGATAACGTTCGCTCAGCCCGTAGTTACGTCAGTGACTGAGTACACAGCATAAAAAAATATTATTTTTTTCATTAACAGTTTTTATATTCTCGCATGACCACTTGACTGTAGATGGGTTTGGATTGTTAATTGGATTTATTGAACACTTACAGATCGCAACTATAAGTAACTATAGCGCTATCGCTAATTCACACATTCTGCACTTCACTACAACGCACATTAAAACTTTTCAGTCTGCTGTGTTTTTACCAGTCGTTGCCTGGTGATGGATCCCAACAATGTCCCCTGCTTACGGGCTGGCGACTGTTCCACAACTAATTCATTGCTCCAATTGTTCTGCTTATAACAACTCTGAACGGACCGCTTTGTGGGCCGGTGCCTAGCAACAGCCGCTGCGCAGTCGCTTACCTCGCTGCCGCCGCCTAGAAACAGGTCTACATGACACAATACTTTCCTATAATGAAGAGATTCAGTAGAGTCATCTATGTACAGTACAAGTATTGTAACTCCCGTTCCGCGCCAGATGTAACGAGTTCGCGGTTACGCCGATGTAGGCTTGCATGTAGGCTGACCCCAGAGTATGATAACTGATGGCGGGACGAGTCATATGCTCATCTGCAAATAAAAGAGAACCAATAAGTAGAAGAGAAAAAATGAAGCTGAAGAATGTTTATTAGGTATTTCCTGTTTTGTTTTCAACGTGTCATTTCTGCTGTTTCTCGTTTAAGTATTATTCTTGGCGATTTAAACTCACCATTTCAGGAATTTGCCTACGTAATCATGAATTATATTTACGTCAGAGTTCTCCACTGTTTAGTTATCAGTTACAAGTAACGTTACCGAGACTACAGAAGTTGTGCATATTAATCATCTGAAACTTCAACGGAGACATCTCTAAAAGGCTGTGTAGCGAATTAAAGTTTACTCTATAGGTAATTACTGAGAATGAAGCAGACGAGAAAATTTGCCTCCATTTCAGCCATCAGAATTTTTTGTCGTTTCGAATAAACTTCGGATATTATAAGACTTACACAACTTCAGCCGAGGAAATTATTTTATAGCACCATTCAGTGAAATCCATTTCAGAGCTCTATCATAGGAACATGTGATACGTACACAGCTTTAGTTCGAAGACTGAAATGAGAATAAAGTCCTATATTGTAGGATTATTTAGCACTATAAATCATTGGTTGCTGTATTTAACATGTAGTTTAATTTTAACAGACAACACATTTTGCACAAGGAATATATTTTCACGTGTAGGGGGCTACACATGACAAAAATAAGGGGCTCTAGTTCCGATGATTGGATTTATTGGCACTTCACTTACAATCTCTCTTAGTCACACTTCATACAGTGCTATACCTAATTTACACAAGTTACAGTTCAGCGTTGCACACCCACTAGGATTCCCAGTCTTCACTACTAGTCGTCTCCTGCGAACAGATTTCAACACAGAAACTAGTACTCCAAATCATTTATGAAGTCTTCTTGTTATTTCTTGTTCAATCATCCCGGAACTCAACTAGCAGCTCTCCTTGACTATTCTTGACTGCAAGCGGACTCGTGTTATCTAACTGCGGCACGGACAAGGCAGAAAACACAGTTCTACTTTTGCGTAACACAGACCGCACAGAAAACACGTGTCACGTGCCAAACTGCGAGTTCATTGGTCAGTTACCAGCACCGGGCGTGGCCCGGACGACATAGAGGACATAGCCTCCTCTGTTGTTGCGTAATATAGCAACGGTTCATTTACCGAAAATGTCTTCGTGGTAACTTGTTTACCAACCTATTGCCTAGCAATGGTGTTGTACATGTAACAGTATTGTGACATGATAGCTGACAGCCGGAATAGTGGTGCCGGATCGGACTTCCATTGGCGAACAACGGCTCAGTAACCACTTTCCCGCTACAACGAAGAGCAACGAGCGAGTCGTTGCTAGGTAGCAAGCTGTAAAGACTTAGAAACCAAACTGCTGCTTCGGAATTAACACACGGTTTCCGAGACAACAGACAACAAGAACAGTAATGGAACTGTTGGAGGCGGTGCTCTCTGTTAGGTTCTTTCGCAGTTATAAAAGTGAGTTCATTCGTGGATTCAAGCAGTGAGAGTTTAGCCCGAGATCCTTCAGAGAGATTTGTCAGAGAGACGTCGTTCAGAAGGTGTTCAATGTGTGAGCTATTATAATTGATTGTAATGGTAAAGAAGTGCGAATAAATCCGAACATCAGATGTAGAACCCATTATAACCCATTACACGTGACAATATTTATGTGATTTCTGATTCTCAGAATAAACAGCAATTAATTATGGAAGCATTTGATTTACCAAACAGGTTATCGTAGCAGTAACTCTATAGAATCAAATTTTGAAGTGACTGTTCCAAATCTCGTTCCGGTGACCAGCTCATCTGAGTGTTTTTGTAGTTTTGCCTACTCCCTTCAATAAATGCCGCTATAAAATCTTAAGTTAGGCCACGACCGCTTCATTTCACATTTTGTCGAATCTCTTATTCATTTGTGGTTCTATGAATATGAACTACGTATGTGAATGTTTAAAACATGTTTTCATAAGGTTTAATTACAAAATTATTTTAATTTTATGGCTTTAAATGCAATTATCTTGAGGAAGGTGCCATCTCAGATAACACTGTATGTGTTACATGTATTCGCAGTATGCTATATGTGGCAGATATTACGAAACCCGGTGGGTACAGATAAAGCTAAATTTACCTGTAATTTAAACAAAGCTTAATTAGGTTACATTTGTCGTCTGCTCCGTACGTAACTGTCTCAATATAATGCGCTCCTGAGTGATGGCTGATTATAGACCAGATGCTAGATGCTGATTTTAGTCGCGCCTAGAAAGTCCATTTGCGGGGAATGTCAGGGTGTAATTGACAGAAGCCATCTGTAATTCCCTTGGGTTTCAGCCGGAGCTGACGACTAGTACATATGGAAATACATGAGAGCTCACGTTATGCGGCTAACATAGGCTTAGCTGTCATGGATTTGGAAACGCTCTCCCTTATAGCGTTCCTACTCATCCAATGAATTCTTCATCCACGGAAACCAGAGGTGGAGAAACAAGGAGTTCATCACAACCCAGGATTTAAATTGTAAAAATTGATTAGAAAAAGGAAAGTATATAAAAAGTAAACTTCAAAATTAACATTATGTTTTCAGCCTACTTTCCATATTTAGAAAAAACTAAAAGGAAGCTTAAGAGATCACATTGCTGTCTGTCTGTCCTCCTGTCCATTTTCCTCTGGCGCTACAGCCCCAATTTGGGCATTGGCCTACTTCCTACTTCACTTCGGTTTTTCTAGATCTTACACATTGGGTAGGGCCCCTTGGGCGGGTGATCAGCTTGTCGCAAGGCCTCTACCTGTACACAAACACAGAAAAACGCACACACACAAATTAACATCCATGCCCTGAGTGGGATTCGAGCACGCGATCCCGGCTTCCGAGCGAGCGAAGGCAGTGCATGTCTTAGACGGCTCGGCTACCGTGACCGCCTCCTCCTCTCTCCTTCTGATGCCTTATGAGATCATCCTACTCTCTGTGTCTGTGTCCATGTGTATACATATATGTCCTTGCCTTTCTTCCACATAATGTCTTCGTTTTCTGTGTGGTCCGTGACGTGAAAAAGGATAGTAGGCGATTAGTTCTTCCCAGAACTTTTGTTAATTTTATTCGTTTCTCCTGAATATTAAGAATAATATATTAAAACATTCTTAAACGGCCTAAATATAAAAACTACTACCTTCTGAGATATGATGACTTGTCTGGTACAGGTTTGTAACCTTCTGAGCGGTGTCACATTCCAGCAGATGGTAATCTTCATACTAACCGCCCTGCGGATCTCAAAATCAACAGACTTCACAGTTTTCTCACTGGTTGAGTGCAATGATGTTGATCTTGTAGTAGGTTGATGTTACTACGCGAGTAAGAAGATTAAAATTTACAGACACTATGATCATATACAGCCGATTGCAGTGGTCGCGCGGTCTAAGGCATGAACAGCCTTCACTCGCTCGAACCCTGGGATCGTGGATTCGAATCCCCACAAGGCATGGCTTTCTGTGTGCTCATTTATTCTATGTTTGTGTTCTGTGTCTAGATAGCGGTTTTGCGACGGGTTGATCACTCGTCCAAGAGGTCCTACCGTCTGTGTAAAAAAGATTACGAAACTGAAGAAGAGGCCAAGGCCCAAGAAAGGGCTGTAGAGCCATTGATGAATGAATTAATAAATGAATGGTAATGTACAAATTATACAGAGTTCAGCAGTTCACCTACTCAAGAATTTCCCAGTATCTTATGGAACCCGAAGTTTCATTACCATGCTCACAAGAGCCCTCCACTGGTTCTTAATCCGAGCCAGACGATCCAAGTCCATAAGACCCTGTTATATTTTTCAGATTTCAATTTAATATTATCCTCCTACTTAAGTCTAGGATTGGCACGCGGTAACGTAGTTGGGCGAGGCACTATGCTACAAGCCGGAAGGTTGCGGGTTGGATTCTCGATGTCTCTGGGTTTTTCAATTGATCTAATCCTTCCAGCCGCACTATAACCCTGAGTTCGACTCAGCCTCTAACAGGAATGAGTACCATGAATCTTCCTGGAGGCAAAGGCCGGCCGGTGCATAAGGCTGATGATCACCACTATCTGTGAACCGATTATCTAGAATATGTGGGAGCCTCGACGTCTCACAACCCTAGTGGTCTCCAAGGCCTGTTTCAGGGATAGCTTTACTTTTACTATTCGATTATTTTCCTTTGATAACAAAGGGATGTCAGAGAAAAAAAAAGAATAGGGGCGATACACAGACAGCGAAATGATCTCACAAGCTTTCTAACAGAAATTAAGAGGGATGCAGGGGCAGATGGTAGTGCGATCTAATATGCCTCAGGGTACGTGGGGATACACATACAGAGAAGTTACACAGACTGACAAAAATGGATACAAAACAGAGAGTATGATGACATCAGAAGCCTCCTTTTATTTTTTAAATAAGGAAAATATGCTAAAAATGAAATGATTTCATGTTACCAATATCGCGATATTTAATCAGACGCTGGAAATATTTATAGAAATGAAACGCTTTTTAAATAAGATCTAAAACAAAATAGATATCTTACAGTCCAGTGCGACACACAAGTTCGCTTCACTCACTTCGAGGCGAGTGAAGACCGAAGTGTGGTGAACTTGTGTCGCACTGGACTGTAAGGTATCTGTTTTGTTGACGGACCAGAATGAGACAAATCAAAATAAGATCTAAAAGTTTGTGACGATGGTACATTAGTGCTAATATTATGTTTCTGAACGTTACACATCGTCTTGTTTTTATCTAAAAACTCCGTCCTCTTTATTTTTCAAGCCACAACGTTTCGGAGACTGGATTCTGTCTCTATCTTCAGGTAAACCTACTTAGTTGGGCCCAATCGATAGAGATAGTCCCTATCTCCGGACACCTATGCCATTTTCAAGATGGGTTATACAAGCCAAACACAGCACAAATCATCTGCGAGAGCTAAGAAAACATTCATTTATTAAAACTCCACAGAATGATGTTTTTAGATAAAGGCAGTACAGTGGATAATGTCCGAAACCATAATGTTCGTACTAAACTCTCTTTTAATATTTGAACTTTTAAATTAGATGTTTTTATTTGTATGACTGTCTTCCATCGTTTGTTAACTTACAAAATATCACACATTTCTCGTCAGATCAATCTTGAACAGTTCAGTAAATCGTCGAGAGAGGCTGCCACCCGGAGCAATGGAGTCCCATTGTGCAGTAAGACATTACTTTTCTTGACAAGCGCTCCATGAATTGTGTAGCTGTATGGCCTACCTCAAGTCGTATGCTGAAACTGATGTTTGGTTAGTCAGTAGAGTCGACAGTGTAAACATAGCCCGTGTCGTTACCAGGGAAACAAACGCTACTGCATCCAGCGCTTTTGTTACATAAAGATTCATCACCTCTGTGGGAAGCGAACACAACACGTGTTCCGAGTGTTCTTCTCATGCATCTCGCTGTGAGTGTCACTGACACACATAAGCACACAGGCTGAAGAATAAATGAATTGCTAAACATTTGACTGCTGTTATAAGCTACACTTCAGATAAATTACATAGAATTTCCAACTTACGTATGCTCTATATGGAGATAGTAAGAACCGAATGTAGTTATTATCTACTTATATTCTACGTATCCGATGTACCTAATTTGAACACCAGTGGAGAAGTCTGTGTTCTTGTGCATAAAGAGTAACTACAGACAGAGAGGAGAGAATGTGACGTGAGAAAAGAGAAAAGAAGAGGATAGAAAATTTGCGGAGGGAAGATTAAATTTGTGGAGAAGAGAGCTGAGAAAAGTTAGACGATGTACAGGAGAAAATGGAGAGTGAAAAGAGAAGAATTGAGAGGAGATAAGAGAAAATGAGAATTTGAGAAGAATTAAGAGAATAGGTGGGGATAGTTGAGAGAAAATCGAGAGAAGACGGGAGAGACGAGATGAGAGAAGACAACAATTATACAGGAAGGGATAGGAGAGAACACAAGGAGAGAGTCCAGTAGTATTAAGAAGAGGGGAGAAGTTGTATGCCTTCATTGTCAAGTTGAGGTATTCTAAAGTATTCTGACGTATAGACCCGTTGCTAGGCAGTGACCTCGAAACAAACAATGAGACAAGAGCCGTTGCTATGCAACAGCGTGGTAAACACGACTCTACACAACAAAGAGTGTTACTGTTTCAAACAGTGTTATGCAACCCGTTGTTAGGAAGATGTAACAGTTGGATTACAGCAATGGAAATGGAGGGACGGGCTTCTATGTGGTCCATGTCAAGGAGTTATCTTGAAGACACTTTAAACGACCCAGTTAGTTTCAGTTGAAAAAAATTTCTTGTCTTGGATTTCAAGAATCTTGGCACCAAGACGAACTGATTGGCGGCAAACCGCTAGTAGTAAAGTCCCTTGCACTGCGGCCACTTCTGGCCTATTGTACCAGCCCCAGATGATAGGTGAGGGGGATTGTGGAGCAATTGGTGGAATGAAGTTTGGCAGGGGAAACCGAAGTTCTCGGAGAAAGCCTACCCCAGAGCCGCTTTGTCCACCACAAATCCCACTTGACCAGACCCAGGATAGAACCCGGGCCGCTGCGGTGGGAAGCCAGTGACTAACCGCTTGAACTATGGCGCGGCCTAGTAGTAAAGTAACTCTGACTTCGACTTTGACAGTATAAGCCATCATCCTGTCAGAGAGGATGTTACATAAGGACTATTAGCGCAAGTGCTCATTTAAACAGTCTCTCACATCGGAACCTCTGGTTCAGTCCCGGATGACATCATGTGATTCCTTGTGGATGTTGTGGTGCTGCATTAGATTTTTCTCCGATTTCTTCTGGTTTTCCCTGTTAATCATCATTTCACCATTGCCCCATATACATCTATCACAGCACCATGACGTGCACAATAGGGAGCACGTTACCGCGCCCTCAGCCTTGACCCCACATATAGCCGGCATATAGGAAGGTATGAAGAGTACTGCTTTCTGGGATGTGACGCCGTGTAGTCTGATAGTGGTTCACCGATGTTTGGATGCTGCTCATTTCTTGGTCTTTACTTGCGTGGCTTACAATTCTACCCTGAAAATTGAAGTAGCATTCTCCCCCAAAGCATAGGTTAATATCTACCTGACTACACGGCGTCAGATCTCATAAGACAGTACTCTTTGACAGTCACCGCTGTAAGATCTTCGAATTCAACGTAAAGAAATACAAAGTGTCTGTGGACATTATAGTGCTCTACCTGCAGGTCAGTTAATGTTATTCACAAGCACAATGTACTAAGTGAATTAATGGAACATAATTTAGAATTGCTTACTCCGGTATCACTTTATATTTTATTTTAATGTGATGAAATCTTATCGTTATCTTTAATATGAAACCGCTTTTGTTATTTCCACTTTAACTCAATTTCCTGTGACCCAATTGCTGACATCAGTAATTGATACCGCTTGTAGTGAGCCCAAGTCCCACAAGCAAGTACAGATAGTTGCATATTCGACACTGTAAAGTGGGTCGAGGCCATAGACACAGCGCATCGCCTACCATCGCTGAGCATTTTATGTAATAGAAAAGCAAGCTGTGTAAGCAAAACAGTCGGATGTGAACTACGGTCTTCCGGGTTGTCATGCTGTGTAGTTCGGAATAAGCCCAATGTTTCGTAAAAATCGCCATCATATTCAGGGTTGAATAGTGAGTGAAGCAGAAAACTAGTCGATGTATACAGCAAGCTGAACCTAGTTTACCTTGCTCGTCTGTTTCTGTTAGTTTCTTGCTTTGTTTAGCTTGGCTTGCCGTCTGCTTCTGTTAGTTTCTTGAGTTGTTTAGCTTGGCTTGCCGTCTACTTCTGTTAGTTTCCTGCTTGGCTTAGTTTAGTTTAGCTTGCCGTCTGCTTCTATAGTATCTTGCTAGGCTTAGTTTAGTTTACCTTGCTCGTCTGTTTCTGTTAGTTTCTTGCTTTGTTTAGTTTAGCTTGGCGTCCCGTCCACTACTGTTAGTTTCTTGCTAGGCTTAGTTTAGCTTAACTTCACGTCTGCTTCTGTTAGTATCTTGCTTAGTATAGTTTAGCTTGCCATCTGCTTCTGTTAGTTTCTTGCTTTGTTTAGTTTAGCTTGCCATATTCTTCTGTTAGTTTCTTGCCTTGTTTAGCTTAGCTTGCCGACTGTTTCTGTTAGTTTCTTGCTTTGTTTATTCTTCGACCCTGAAGATGGAGGTGATAATTACAAGGAGTTGAAATCCAGAAGTTAGTGCTCTTCAGAGCTGGTGTTCATTATATCAGTTTTACTTCCTTCCGTTGTAAGAGACTTTTGAAATTCACGTCTTAAGTATTTTAAACAAATAATCAACTACGGCATAATTGTGCTGTTTAATTAAAAGAGGATTAGTGAAGTATTTCCAGAGCTTATTTGCTTCCTTGGCTTAAATTCGTACCTAAACATGGAGGCAATAAATTCGTTCGAAACATTCGAGGACATGACGCTGTGTATTGTCGTAGAAGTGCTACGACAATACACAGCGTCATGTCCTCGTCAAGACAGTGTTCTGTTCCTTTAGGTTAGTTATTTAACGACGTTGCATCTACTGAGACGTATAGCTAAGGAATGCTGTGTAGCGTTACCTGCGGCTGTGGGGGGGTGTGGCACTTTATCTCTTACATGGAATGAAGATATTTCAGAACAGAACGCTGAGGGGGCTATTTCGGCCCAAGAAGGAGCATAAAGCAGGAGACTGGAGAATACTCTACGGTGGGTTTCACAAATTGCATACCAAGTCGAAATTAAATTTGTAACTATTACTAGTGACGTTAGTCTGATGGGGAGCTGAAATAGCTCAGTCGGTAGAACGACCAGACCGAGTGTTAGACGAGCGGCGTTCGAATCCCTGCAAGTGAACGGTTTCTCTCTTCCTCGTAGCGTCCAGACCGGCTCTGGGGCCCACCCATACAGCTGTCCAGTGAGTACTGGGGCTTCTGTCCCTAAGGGTAAAGCGGTAGGAGCGTAAAGCTAATTACTGAACTCAATCTAATACTTAGGTTAAGAATGGTGGAGCTATACTTCCACAATCCCATATGCCTTCATGAAATAATGCGTAATTACATAAATGAGTACATGGATAAATTTACACTTCATTAGACTGATTAAATACAGGATGATGAGATAAGAGGACGTAGCACTCATCGGGCGCATATATGCAAATGAAAAGATAACATTAATATGAATTTTTAATGTGCAAGCTATATTGTAGATATATATCGACTGGTTCGGAATATACAGCAATGGGGGACTGTTGTGAAGAAAGTAATGAAATTTCAAGTACAAGACGGGAACTGCGTCGCTAACTGAGCGACTGGAACTTAAGTTTGACAAGAACGAATCGGACCTAGAATTACTTAAGTACAGCTATGTATGACTTAACTAACCAAGTCCGTCGAACAAACTTCTTAACTGCCACTGGTCTTCAGCTAGACATTATACGAGTATTTTCCGCCCTGTGTTGAAACTGAAGATTAATTTCCGTATTCATAACATCCCATCACGACCCCTACCCATTTTAATACAATCCACGCTCTTATACCACTGAGCACATTGATCTGGCGGTAAGGCTCTAGACTTGTATTCTTGGGGGTTTCTGTTCGAATATCGACTGTGGCACTGAGTGTCCTGACTGGGAATTTTAGTGGGTTCCCTCAGTCCTAGTCAAATTGTAGGACAGTACTTCTGTTAGACTACGATCATTTCCTTCCAGATCGTTTTCAGTTCATCGGTCATCCTAAAATTCGGTGCTGTCAAATGTAGCTAATTAGAGACTCTTCAAACAAGTCACAAAACCACACGCTCTCATGGTCTATTTAATATTAGATTTTTCCTCCTATTTGTAACTGAGTCAACCAAACGTTTCTTCCCTTTAGGTTTCACGATTATGTTTTATAGTACTTATTGCTCATTTTCGTATAACATTAGAAATAAATAATAGCCTAGTCAACTTGTGAAATGAAAAATTCCATGAAGAAAGCAGTCTTCTGGGATGTGTCGCCGTGTAGATATTGTATTAACCGACGTTTCGGAGGAACGCATCGCCTCCATCTTCAGGGTAGAAGAAAAAAGAAGAAAATCCGAGAGCGAGGAACCAGCGTGAGCAGGTGCTGACAGACTAATGTCGACTGCGCAACATCCCAGAAGACTGCTTTCTTCATAGTCACGGTAGTGAAAAACTCAAATCTTATCTACGAAAAGTTCCATGCTTCATGTAACTGCTCCGAATTCCTCGAAGTGTACGACCAGTCATACTTGAAACAAACGGACGTGTCATTGCTGTTTGTATGGAATGGCCCACAGTGCAGCTCTCCCCATGCCCTCCCATTATTGGGATCACTTTTGTATACTGCAACCAACTTTCAATTGCCCTAGTAACCACATCAAATACCTGACATAGTTTCATTTAACTTTGTAATTCGGTTCCGGCATATGGTCCTCATGAAATGTGAACTCTTCAATAAAATAGCTGTCTAGTTGTTTTACACATACGTTCACGTATATGGAGAACACTTGGGGATTTTTTTTTTCAGCCAAGCGATATCCCAAATATCAGACTTGAAAAAAGTATGGGTTTCAGTGTTAGAAAATAAACATATACTTTGAGTCTGATGTTGTATAAGAAATCCGGGGCTTGAAATACAGGTTTAAGGTTCGGACAAAGTCTGCATATTTTCAGAGCACTGTTTAGCCTAATTTCCTTATTTTGGAAGAAATAAATGTAAGTTTATTAGATCACTATGCTGTCTATGTGCCTCTTTATCTCCCCATTAATTTTTGAATGCCTAAAACAATCTTTATGAACTGTGGTATGCATATCATGACACTTGAGCTCCTCACAATAGCGTAATTCATAAATCCATTTCATAAGGGTAGGCAACGGCTCAGTAAAAACGTTACAGCGACAACGAATAAGCAAACAGTAATAGAGGAATTGTTTAAAGCATAGTTTTCAATGCGGTCCGTGTCATATCAAAGGAAAGCAGTCGATTAGTCCTCAGAGATCCTTATTCATTTAAGCAATCTCTTTAGAGTGCTTTAACAGATCGTAACTGCATTTCCTAATAACGATAAGAGCAGAAAACAATAGATGGACTTGCAATGCAGTAATTTTTTTTGTAATAAAGTTCGGTGATTTCTTGGACTGTTGATCTGGAACGTTGATCTATCTCTGAGGAGCCTTTTCTATCCTAGACACGAGGGGACAAAGGATGTTCCCTTTACCATACAAGTTGAGTACCGAATCGTCAAAATGCATCTGCTATACGAACAAAGTGTCGTCATGCAATATGTACACAACCTCAGAGAAGGAAAACCTTGTGATAACAAGTTTGAACTTTCCCCCAGTACAGGAGTACCGAAAGACGGTATTGTAGTTGGCTGAGGCATTATGCTACAGGCCGGAAGGTCGTGATTTTGATTCCTGATATTGGATTTTTCAATTGACCCAATAATTGCAGCCGCACTATAGACCCGCGGTTGACTCAGCCTCTAAAAAATGAGTACCAGGAATCTTCCTGGACGGATGAAGGGCTGCCGGCGTGTAAGGCTCGCAACCTCCCCACCATATGTGACCTGGTTGTCTAGAAATTATGGTAGCCTCGACGACTCACAACCCTATGGGCCTCCACGGCCTGTTACACGAATGTTTACTTTTTCTTTTATGAATACCGGAAGTATATTGAGTACAAAATCTAGTAAATTTCTGATGATGACGTAACAGTCTAGGTCACTAAACAACGATGACGCGCACTCGTTCCCATGGTGGTTGGAGTATACAATGACTGAAGAGTCATTATTATTTATCATAATCCTCGAACACATTGATGTGTTGGTCCTTTCTTGGCATGAATTTAAAAATGCCATTGCGGTACAAATTAGGTTGTTGCATTCGTAGTCACTCAACAACAGCCATTTATATTTCGTCAGTTCTGTGGAATCCGTGACCTCACAAGCGTTGCTTCAGAGTCCCTAACAAATTGATGTCTTACTTGACGGGGTCCTTGATGTATTTTTCATGAGTTTAACGTTACAGGCTAGGAAGTCTTATTTATTGAACATGCCTGGATAAGGCGTATTATTTTCTTTGAAACATTTCTTGAAGTGCAGTATAAATAGTTGTTGTTGAGTGTTTGTACCATTCGCTAATAAAGACTGCTAAAATGCACCTATTCATTTCATGTCAGTTCGTCAGTACACCAGAAGCAACTTCAGAAAGAGAAACTTACATCTTCTGGGATATAACCCTGTATATTCCGTTGAAAATCAACGGACGTTTCGCAGGTTCATATCTCAGTCTTAAGGGTAGAAATGTAAGCCAAACAAGAAACCAGCTTGAAGCGAGGAACAAGCAAAGTGTAGTATTTCGCCTTTTTTAATGTGCTTATAAGCTCGACCAGGTCGAAACATGTGGTGCATGCTATATAAATAAATAATAAAGTATTGTTGCGTTGACGGTAAAAATTGTATATGTTCATTGCACATACGCAACAGAATGCAATTCTTAAAGATAGATAGGTAGGTAAGTAGGTAGGTAGGTAGGTAGGTAGGTAGATAAGTAGATAGGTAGGTAAGTGGGTAGATAGGTATATAAGTAGATAGGTAGGTAAGTGGGTAGATAGGTACGTATGTAGTTAAGTAGGTAAGCAGGCAGGTAACAGGTATATCATTATAATGAAGAACATGCAAGATTATTGAATGATGCACCAGCAGTCATTTTGTCCGTACTGTCCAGCCAACCAGAGAGGATTTAGGTTATAGTGGCAATATAAATGCGTGTAATTGTTCATGTAGTCTCGTTATAGAACATTATTGAGAGAGTTCGTGACTTGGCATTGTGAAGTGAGGGCTGACTGGACACTGCAGCAATGTCACGCATAGGGTTAATGTAGTATTGCATGGGCGTAATCTGAGGGCGCGTGACTTGGTCTTGCCGCTTGTAAAAGCAGCAGCTTACCCTGCGTATCTCTAAACAACGGACAGTAGTCTTATCAGGAGTTCTGTCAGAACTGGCGTCATGACACGTTATCTGGGTTGTGACATTAAAGGGGGCCTTAATAGTTAAATATACTGCATCGCGGAATTCCTGATAACAGACTGGGGTTCAAAATTTTAATTCTACATAATTTTATTAATAAAATTAGTGTAACTACCGTTGAAATTTTAACGGGAAATCTTTTCAGGTTTTATATATACTCCTTTGTTATGCATGAATAAGATCTTGAGATGTAACGCTGTACAGTTCGGAGAAACACCTGAGATTTTGGGGGGAAGTATTTCCCTGTCTGAGGTTAGAAGAGAAAGCCAAGCAAGAAACTGCCAGAAGCAGGCAAGTGTCTTCTGTTCTCGTATTTGTGATTGGATTTCTGCTGCCCTCTTTTTTTTTTGTGCCTACCTTGCCTCACTTTTTGACCCTGAAAATACAGGTATCTCTCCGAACTACACGGCTTTACAAACCAAACGACCACACTTCTCATAGTTACCGCTGTCAGAATCTCAAATATGCGTTATTTTATCAAATTAAATACGGTTTGATTATGCCTTTAAGCTTTAAGCAAAAAAATGCAGTCCCTGTAACAGGCTGTGGAGGCCTGTAGGGTTGTGAGACATCGAGGCTCCCACATTTTCTAGACAAGCAGTTCACAGATGGCAGTGAGGTTGTCAGCCTTATGCGCCGGCCGCTCTTTACCCCCAGGAAGATTCCTGGTACTTATTTCTGTGAGAGGCTGAGTCGACCCCAGGGACATAGTGCGGCTGGAAGGATTAGGTCAGTTGAAAAATCAAATGACCACATCGGGAATCGAAACCGCGATATTCCGGCTTCTAGCACAGTGCCTCGACCAACTACGCTACCGCGTGTCTCCTTAAGCTTTAAGTAAGGTAAAATTGTCCCTGTGCTTAATTAATTAGGCACCACGCCACGAAGACATGCGGGAGTGAAGGTTCAACTCCACCATTCTTGACCTAGAAATTAGATGGATATGAGCGGTTAGCTTTACGTCCCGGTAGTTTAACCCCGCGAAAAATCTCCCCCGGTACTCATTGGAGAGGAAACTTGGTGGCCCCAAATTCGTCCTGGATGCTTTAGAGAAGAGAAAAGTCTTGCACCTGTCGGGAATCGAACCCGGACCGTTCAACTCGTAAATCGTCGCTATACCGACTGAGCTACCCGACTCCTTGATCTTTATATAAGGGATCATACTTATATCAGTTATAGTTTTGTAAGATTTGAAGCTTTCATGGCACAGATGAACCCATTGAAGACTCGCCAAGCGATCAGCGAATGTTTCGGATGCCTGCTGCGTCTCTATCATGAGGTTTGATTAATATTTTAGTGCAGTTTACATGGTTACCAAAGATCAAATGGTATCTCCTGCCTCAATTTATACAGAATACTTCTACCCTGAAAATGGAGGCAATACGTTGCTCCGAAACGCTGATAAACAGTGTCGTTTGTCAAGTGATTAAAATATGTATTTCAGTTTCGTGGTTTGATTCGGTTAAAATTTTCTGCTTTTCTCCATTTAGAACGAATATTTGGTTCTCCAATTTTGTTTCAAAGTTCAATGGAAGTAGTAGTGTCTAGAAAAATTATGATAAGCCACGTGATCATAGGATGTGTCCCAATAAATTAGCAGTTGAATTTATTTCTGCGTTAATACATTTTGATGTACTGAAATTGGTGCCGTTAATAACCAGGTTATTATAATTCCAATTTAAATTGTATTTGTAAAATTTTATGAATGATAAAAGCATATAATGCTTGTAAACCTGTCAACCTAATGTGAATTACCGAACAATCAGAACTGCATAAATTGTACAATTATACTTTAAAATGGCTTGGATTACATGTCCTTCGTGTGGAATAAATGTTGTGGTGCAGCGCTGCTCCAAACTAATTCATCAGCTTACCGCTGATTGTTCTCATGAGAATACACAGGTATAATATTGTACAATTATCTTTTTAAATGGATCTCCTAGATCGATTTCAGTTATAATTATTGTGTGGGGGAAGGTGAGGCAATGCGATCATAATTGCATTGACTTCAAATATTTCTCATTACCCTTAAGGAGAGAATTCCTTTTTAGTTTAACGCTGGTTTATT
The DNA here is from genome assembly GCF_002891405.2 of Cryptotermes secundus. NCBI lineage: Eukaryota > Metazoa > Arthropoda > Insecta > Blattodea > Kalotermitidae > Cryptotermes > Cryptotermes secundus. The sequence continues at coordinate 734,855 of NW_019729208.1, read as the reverse complement.
CAGTGATGTTTCTGAGTGACATACGTGTAGATGGGTTAATTGTGAGTGAATGTATTGAAAAGGATGCGGAGAAAAGCGGTACCAGAATGTAGTAATCAAACCATTTTTCAGGACGGACTGGAAAAGACCAAAAAAAAAAATCCTTGTTAGGATAGTCTTTTTTTTTTTTAGTTTCTAATGTAAAAGAATGTGAACTATTTTGCCTTCATGTCCCATTCAACTTGTGCCCTGAAATATTCTGTACTTGACGGATATTGTTTTCCGGAATATTGTCACGTGTTAGGGGTGCGTGACTTATTATACAGAGTACTGATTGGATTTATTATCGCTTGTACACATCACTTAGAACAACAATTAATTACAGCGCTATCGCTGAACTACACACTTTACAGTTCACCGTAACACACACACTAGTAGTCTCAGTCTTCACTAGTCTTATCCTGGCAACGGATTCATAAGTGTCTCATTGTCACTGCAGCACGTATGAAGTCCTCTTTTCAGAGCCTAATTTCTTTCCTGCCATATCATTCACCTTCGACTGCCGACTCCAGAGATTCAAAGTTAAAGTCACATTGGGACTGACGGTCAGGCAGTCAGTAAGTCTTGGTGTCGAACCCAATCTGGGGCTCATGACCAGATATTTATTACTGTTTGACAGTTACTGTCTTGTTTTTTTTCTTCTTTTTCTTTGGGGCGTCCTTTCTGATGAGAAGACGGGTCTATCTTTTTTATATGCTCTTGACCCTTGCCAGCGCTGTCTTTCTTGGGTCCGATTCCCTTGGGACTCGTGACAAAATTTTACTGTCTCAAATTTGAGACTTCTCTCTTCGTCACCTCCGACGACTGGCAGGGTCACAGTGGAGGTATTCGACCCTGCCTCCACACGGGTTCCCCACAGACTCCCTTAGTTCGTCTCGTTATAGAGCCTCGGGGCGGATCCAAAAGAAAACACCATTTACTAACAATTCTTCTATTGATATAGAAGCACTTCTGCCTCGCCGTTGAATAGAAACTGCAGTTCGATTGTTACTTGCGTATTCGCCGTGACGGGAATGTGTTTATGGAGCTATTGCTTAGCAATGGACATCTGTCCTGGAGCCACTATTCCGGTTTTAGGCATCATACCATAATATTGTAGTTTTCCTGTTTTAATATAGTTTAATCTTATATTAGCTTATATTTGATTAGTATTTACTTTGTTTTACTTGTTATTAATTTATTTAAGGACATTTTCATTTGTTTTTAGTTTTTTTAGTTTATTTTAATTCTGTTTTCATTTATTGGTGTATATTGTTTCGTTTCAGTTCACTTTTAGTTCGCTTGAATTTATTTTTCTTCTATTTCAGTTTTTAGTTTTTAATTTACTTCTCAGCTGGCTCTAGTTTATTTCTGAGTTTATTTTATATTGCTGTTTAAGTTTTACTTTATTTTTTAATTTGTTCTCATATTTTTATGTATATTTTAGTTTACATTTTCAAACTTTATTTTAGTCAGCTTTTTAGTTGTGTAATGTAGCTTGTTAGCTTTAGTTTAATGTAAATTTAATTTGTTTAATTGCTTTTAAATTACCCTTCAATGATTGAATGTAAGGCTTATTTAGTACACGCTGACTGGTTTTAGTTGACATCAGTTGTCGTCCGTAAAGTAGTATATTCTGCTATGAAGCGTACGAAGTCTAGCTTACTTTTTAAAACATTCTTTCTCACTGGGGAAGAAAATTTCCATGCTCTTTTCGGGGAGGTAGCGTGTGGATTTATTGGAATGAATGGAATTTGACCTCCAAATAAAAATCTAGGGAAATATTTTAATAGCAATAGTCTGTGCTCATTTACAATGCAGAAATTCATGTGTAAATAAAACATGTACTTATATTACAAGTGACTTTATAATAACTAGGTAAATGTAATAAGCATGATTGTAATGATTAATAGACTGCAGCTTTCTCGCCTTCCCCTAAAATTGTCATTAGTAAAGTTTAGCAACTAAACCATTTTGTGTATGTGTGTTTCCATTTGTTTTTATATTAGTCACTGTGGAATTTCGTTCTCAAAGTCCACGCCTTTGTATTGCAGTTACTCCAGGTGGACTGTGTACTAGCATTAATCCATATAATTTGTTCCATGTAATTCTGTATATCGCCCATCACGGTGGCCGCGCAGTCTAAGGCATGAAATGTCCTCGCCCGCTCGAACAATGGGATCATGGATTCGAATCCAACTCAAGGCATGGATGCCTCTCTGTGTTTATTCTGTGTTTGTGTTAGGTAACGGCCTTGCAAAGAGCTGATGCTCCGTCAAAGGAACCCTGCCGACTGTCTTAAATTAAGAAAGTGAAGTGAAACGAAACTTTTCACGGATGCCCTATGCTACAAGTAGGATCGCAAAGAATAGAAGAAGAAGAAGAAGAAGAAGAAGAATATATATCGCATCGAATAAGTTTGGACAGAAACGTAAATGGTGAGAATGTAAGATTTGGGGGCTACCATGACAAAGTTTATTGTAATATCCTGGCTTGTTCGTCTGGAAGGACTCGGAGAAACGGGAAGGGTCTAAGTCACAACATTCAGAAAATTCGAACCGGGTGTATCTCGAATTCAAATCTGAACTATAATAAAACTCAAAACTGGTAAGTCTGTTCTACTTTACACAGTTTTATCCACGCAAATTCACTTGCTGGATGCTAGTAACTCTGTATTTTAGTGGTACCCAGTTCGAATCTCTATCAGTATGCCACTACCTTAGCTGATCAATACCATGATCTGCCTACCAATGTTTCAGTTGAATCTGTTGCACTGTTCTTCAGGGAACATTGAAGTGTTCGTGGTTTTTCCTTATTTCCTCCTAACAAATGCCGGGATAGTAGTTTCTTGAGGTGGGGTGAGACTGAGTCAACTTGCTACGTCGGCAACACTATTTGGCCTATTTTACCAGCCCCGGTTGATAGATTATGGTGATGATGCGTGTGAAGCAGTCGGTGGAATGAGAATTGGCAGGGAAAACCGAAGTACCCGGAGAAAACCTGCCACAGTGCCGCTATGTCCACCACAAATCCCACTTGACCTAACCTGGGCTCGAACCCGGGCCGCCGCGTTGAGTGTGGTGATAGTAGTCCAATACCGATTTATTTCACTGTCCTCCCGAATTTATGCTTCACTACGCGTCATAACATTCAAAGCCATTGAGAGCTACCTTAAGTAAACCATCGAAAAATAAATAGACCTTGGATTCGAGGTTCTCACAGCGGTGTCTATCAGCAATACTAAATTCTGTGATGTAACACCGTGCAATCTGGCAGGAATTTTACTAAATTTAAGACGATCCTACTGCCTCTATATTCAGAGTCGAAGAGTGAGCAAAGTAATTGACCAGCAAAAAAACTTAAGTAAGAGAATTCTGCTTGTTGCTTGCTTGATGTACTCTTCCACCCTGAATATTTTTTTTTTATTTTTTTATTTTTTTTATATATATTTATTAGCAATCAGAATAAATACATTCTTTTAGCTAATTTGCTAATTTAAACACCGTCCTCGTGTGTTTATTGTGTCGTGATGAGGGCTCCTCCAATGAGAGATCCTCTAACCATCAAGTAGATCTGCGGGCCATAAACCACCCTGAATATGAAGGCAATATTTTCTTCGAAATGTCAGTGAACTTTTATCAGAGCACACGGCGTCACAACCCAGAAGATAGTAATCGTCAAATAAAGACATATTTGGCCAAACATAGACAAGATTATCCTACCGGGAATCGAAACCCGGTCGTCCAACACCTAGTCTAGTCGCTATGGATTAGTGCCTCTGTTAGATCCTGGACCTTTTTGATTTCGTAAATCTCTCCAATACATTTTTCTTATAGCGATATAGCGACACGCTTGACGGCCGGCATCTCTTCTCCACAGCATCCAAACCGGCTCTGGGGCCCACCCAGCTACCTATCGAATTGGTTCCGGGTGCTCATTACCAGGGTTACAGCGGCCGGTATGTTACACTAACCACTTACCTGCATCTATTTCGGAGATGAAAAAGGGTGGAGCTACACCTCCACTCCCCTATGTATATATATTTATGACATGGTGCATAATTAATTAAGCACGGGAACAAATTTACATTAATTTGTTTGCCACTTTTTTTTTCCTTGGCACCACAGCCCCAGTGGGCCTAGATCTACCTCCATCAATTTCTCCGTTCACTTCGGTTTTCCTAGATCTTACACATTCGGTAGGACTCCTTGGGCCGGTGATCAGCTCGTCGCAAGGCCTCTACCTGTACACAAACACAAAAAAACGCACACACACAAACTAAACATCCATGCCCTGAGTGGGATTCGAACCCACGATCCCGGTTTTCAAGCGAGCGAAGACAATACATGCTTTAGATCGCTCGGCTACCGTGACCGGCATTTATTTGCCACTAAACTTATTTAATTATTTCTTATCTATCCTATACGTGCTATATTTAGTTTATTCTTCCTTATTATGGCTCTACAAGCCCATACGAGTATTGGGCTTTAGCCGCTTTTTTAGTTTCTTGATCGTGTACACAGTCGGTGACACTCCTTAGACAGGGGATCAGTAAGTCACAGGAACTCTACCTACGTACAGAGCAACACAAATACAAAATAATTGAGTGGGATTCGAACCAACGATCCCTGCATTCGAACAAGCGAAGACAGTTCATGTCTCAGACCGCACGGCCACTGTGATCGGTATGCTTGTTTTATGCTCCACCGATTTCATCCTTTTTTATTGCCCTTACTCACAGAAAACTGGAAGAAGTTTAATTGGACGAGAACAAATGTTGCTTACTGAGTATCGAAAGTCGATATGTCACATCTTGGGTGTGGTTGTATTGAGTCGTGATACTTGGACTTCCCAGGCGCGTCTGTCACAATAGCGCCCTTCCAATACAATCGACAATGTGAGGAAGAGTACAAAACCGCCTTTAATATCTGCACACCGCAGGATTTGTTCTGGATGACCACTTTCGTGGGGAGCAGTAGAAAGAGGCCTGAAGCTATCTCCTCCAAACAGTGACAGTGCACGGAGGAAGGTGGTTATTAAAGAAAGGCAAATTTGCCCCTGGCTGATCACGGTGACCGCGCGGTCTGAACTGTCTTCGCTCTGTTGAACGCTGGTATTGTGGGTTCGAATCTCACCCAAGGCATGGATGTCTGTTTGCCTTTATTCTGTGTTTGTTTTATCCTGTATGTAGGTAGCGGCTTTGCGACAAGCTAATCCCCCGTCCAATGAGTCCTACCGACTACGTAAATAAGATTACGAAACTGAAGAAAAGACCAGGGCCCAACAAAAAGCTGCAGAGCCATTGGTGAATAAATGAATGAATGCGATATTTTGTCCCTGTGGTTAGGTAATTCACCACCACCCCATGAATGCGACAGTTTGTCCCTGTGTTTAGGTAATTCACTACCACCCCATGAATGCGACATTTTGTCCCTGTGTTTAGGTAATTCACCACCACCCCATGAATGCGACATTTTGTCCCTGTGTTTAGGTAATTCACCACCACCCCATGAATGCGACATTTTGTCCCTGTGTTTAGGTAATTCACCACCACCCCATGAATGCGACATTTTGTCCCTGTGTTTAGGTAATTCACTACCTCCCCATGAATGCGAACAAGGAAATGGGCGAAGAAGTGGTTAATAAATCAGATAGAATCAATTGTGTTGTATATTTAACGACGCTACAAGTAGCTGGGCTAATCGCGTCGAATCATAGGATGATTGGTGAAATGGGTATGATTTGGAAGGAAGGGTTTTTTGTCTTCATTGAGGTAATGTCCTGGTTTCTACAAGTGACATATAAAAACACTGCATAACCTTCGTCAAGAGAGGCTGTGTGCAGGTCTAGTTCCGAGACTAGTACCTCCGTAATACGAACCTAGAACATTACAGGTAGACCAGTGTTTTCGGCTCCAGAAATACTGACATTTAGGGATTTAGAATGTATGACTAAATATTTTTTTATTGCTAGTGGGGTGTGACTAAATCCCTTGTACTGAGGCCAATTCTGGCCTATTGAACCAGCCCTAGATGATAGGTGAGGGTGATTGTGGAGCAATTGGTGGAATGAAGATTGGCAGGGGCAACCGAAATACTTGGAGGAAACCTACCCCAGCGCCACTTTGTCCATCACAAATCCCACCGGACCAGACCCGGGATCGAACCCGGCCCGCCGTGGTAGGAAGCCACAGACTAACCGCTTGAGCTATGGCGCGGCATATGACCAAATAATTGGCATTTGGAACACAGTATAGTTATATCTTCTGGGATATAACGCCGTGTAGTACTTTTATGGTCAACCGACGTTTCGGAGGAACACATTGCCCTCATATACAGAGTAGAATAAGCCGAGCAAAATCTCAGATGGTAGTGCCCTTCATAACCACCGTCCTGAGAACCTCAAATCCTACAAAATTAAACAGATTCTACGAAAACAATGGGAGTACAAGAACGAAGCTGTATAGAGGATGCAAAAAGAGAACTTCACAGCGGGATGGGAATATTGAAAGAATACAAGAACACAGATGGTCACAAAAAGCAATTCAGTGTGCACCAAACGTGACTGTGGGATAGATAATGTAAAAATTTTTGTAGATATATGGAATTTATAAAGGGAGGATACTCCGTTTGCCGGTATTGATACCGCGTGTAAGTAGACGGTGGTGCCAATATTTCGTAATAACTTTCTGCTTCCATCTTCATGGCAGCGGCATATATCCAGTGGGAAGTTTTTATGTGTTCAAGTTTCTTTGAAACACCCCGGAGAATGCATTATTTACTGAGGAAAGAATCTTACGGCAGAAAAGTCATATTTCAGATTTACTGGGTTTTAGGACTTCGTGATTGAGGTTAGCGATTTCTAACGGAACCAACAGAGTAGGTGTATGCCCTCCAGTCTGAAGACTGAAACAGATCCCGTTTCCTAAACTTTGTACTCATTCACTCATGGAGCTGAGCCCTTCTTGAGAAGCCGCCATTTCTGCAGCTACTCAAGAACTTACCAGCATTTTATGGAACCCGAAGGTTCATTACCGTGTTCACAAGAACCCTCCACTTGTCCCTATCGTGAACCAGATCAATCCAATCCAAAGCATCGCATCCTATTTGTCTAGGATCTATTTTAATATTGTCCACTCTCCTATGCCTTGGTGTGCCCAGTGGTCTCTTTTCTTTTGGCTTTCCCACCAATATCCCGTATACATTCCTATTCTCTCCCATTCGTGCTACATGCCATGACAATCTCATCCTTCTTGACTTTTATCATTTTCCTAACAAGCTTATTTTTAACGGTGAGGAGTTTTTAGCCTCATGCCCAACCCCCAAGCTAAACGTTGTGTTCTCTGGTATTATTTAGAATACTGGACGATGGACAAAGTCCAAACCCCCAGTAATTCAGAGTGTTATACACCGTTGTCGAAACATAGAATCTAAAAGTCAGAATTTCTGGGTTTTTGGATTTTTTGCGTCGTTCGGTATTCTAGAGACCAGAAAACACGACGTTTCTGAAACTGGATCTGTTTCCGTCCTCAGATGGGGGGAGATACCTGCTCTATTGGATCCCTTAGGAAGAGCTAACCTCGATCACTTGACCGGTGGCCAAGATTGATATTATATGGAGAGTATGAGCGGTAGAGTATTTTCAGAATACTTCTCCTTGTAAATGAAATCTGATCTCTTGTTTTTTCAGTTTTTGTGTTACATTTCTTTTGAAAATATAGCAGCATACTTTGTACAAACATTAGTATCAGTAATATGGAAGGAAGAATAAAGTGGGGCGCAGAAACTTCCTTTTTTGAAGGCGAATAAAAGAAAAATGATTGCTGATATACAAAATTTATGTTTAGCTAATGAAAGAACATACTTTAAAGTTTTAAATCATGTAGTTTTAAACAAAATATCTTGAAGGTGGTGGCCACCGTTCTGTATGCACTGATGCAACCGTTTTCTGAAGTTCCCCCTCTGCACGTTCCAACATGTGCACCGGAATTTGGGCTACTTCCTGCCGAATAACATTCTTCAGCTGAGGCAGGTTTGTGGGACGAGGTTTAAAAACCTCTGCCTTGAGGTATCCCCATAAAAAAATCACAGGGCGTTAGATCAGGTGAATGCGCTGCCCACGGGATGTCACCTCGAAGCGAGATGAGCCGCCCGGGGAACTTTGCCCTCAAAACTGCCATCGAAGCTCGGGCTGTGTGGGCCGTGGCACCATCCTGTTGGAACCAGACATTTCCTAGATACATTTCTTCAAGAGCTGGTTCGAAGAAGATCTCAAAATCGACTGTCGAACTGCCTCCACATTTTCTGGCGTCGTAACGGTCCGTTGTCGTCCTGATGATTTTTTCACCACACTCCCGGTTGTCCTAAAGTTCTCTACCCACAGAACAATCGATTACCGGTCGGGAACCAGACCTCTGGGCTTAATTCCGAAGTGAATACGGAACGCACGCTGCACCGCCACATAGGAATAGTTGTTCGAAAAATAGGCTTCGACAGCAAACTCACGCTGCTCACTCGTCCACCTCATGTTTCCTACTGAGGGGTATTAGACAGAAACTTCCGCGACTGCTGCGTTCACCGAGCCTATCCCCACTTTTCTGCGACCTCCCCTCCCTTCACAATGCCTCTTCACAAAAAGGAAGTTTCTGCGCCCCACCCTGTACTTTGTACGCCGACGAATTAGATTTTGGACCTGCTTTATAAGGTTTTGAGAGAAATTTGAGCTTTTTCTTCCAGGATATAGCAAGTTATTTAGGAGTTGGTTTCTGTTCTTACGTCAGAAAGTATTAATGCCTGGTATCCTTTCCATCCAAGAATGTAGTTGGAGAGCTAAGAAGCCTACATTTTAATTTACTGTTATTTGAATTAAAAATGAAACAAGAAGAGTTCGGCATTACGAAAACATGTGTTAATAATTTTCATATGCGTATATTTATGTATTCTCTATCTGCTACAAGAATGAGAGTGCGTTATTTTTATTATTGACGTATTCCATTACGTAAAAATTAAGTTAATAGAGTCTGTTTCCAGCATGCTTCTGGTACTTATACGCTGCCGAGAAATTCAAGCATAATGCGGTGTATAGAACCGTTGCTAAGTGGTGACTCTCTAAATAACGGCGGTTGTTAGGGAACGCTCGCGACAACAGAAGGACTGTGTTTTATGTGGTCCACGCAGCGACCTGTTCTAGGCAACGGCTCAATAAACACATTCCTGCTGAAACGAATACGTATGCAACTATTGAATTATTGTTGGAAACGGGGTTTTCTATTGATCCGTGCCGAGGTATTATAAGGAAGTCAGTTCTGTACACGAGTGTGAAGAAATGAGTTAGTTTCATGAGTGCTCAGCTAAAAGTCCCGCTATGAAGAAAATACTTTATGTTGAGCGTGTAATTCAATGAGACTTATAGTGCTTGTGTTAAAATCCGTTGCCAGGAAACGGCTAGTGGAGACTGTAATAGAGTGAGGACACTAGTCTCTGTGTCAGTGATCTGTAAGTGTAGTCACGAGTCGTGAGTGTGTAAGTGACCAATAAATCGAGTTACCAATCCAAACCACGTCTATAATCACACATATACGTGACAATATCTATACAGGACGTTTCTTCCTTAATGTTGCCTACATAATGTATGACGTAACCTCGTTCTTAGAGTGGATGGAGTTTAAAGTGGAATATATGGTACCTTGGCGTTTCATCCTAAGCGGAGAATACGAGTATAGACCGAGATTGTTCAGGAATAGGAGAGACTGTGTGGACCCCAGTGTATAGTTTCATGTAACATGGCCCTTATCCATGGTTCAAAACAATACTGAGCTCCCATAACCCTTTCTGCTTTATACCCTTCCTGGAACGGTATTACCACCATATCCACAGAGCCCCACCAGTTACCGTTCCAACTGTTATACAACGTATTACTGTAAATGTCCTGCAGACTCAGTCGCCGTAATGCCTGGCGCTACGATATCCTCCTCTCTATTCAATGGGCGCAGAGCCGTGTACGTGAGATCAGCACGCCAACATAATGACAGTCACTTCGCACCTAAATACAATATGCTTATCCCCCAGACTGTCGGCCCAAAAGCTTCAAAATGTGGAACAATGGATGTACGGGAAAAAACACGTAGGCTCACATATGTTCATGTATGAAGTTGACACGGAATGAAAAATGTTATCACGCCCCCAACAGGGATAGAACCTTTAATCCTTCGTCTGTTACTGTTGCTGAATGTTGTCTCAACGATTCTGCTAGCGCTCCTGTTGTACGGGCGGCACATGTAGGAAGCCTGAGACGCTAAGGGCACAGTAAACAGTACGGAGCAGCAGCTAGGATAGAGAACCGATTATCCGAATTAGTTATTGTCAAATATGATATGGTTAATTGGAATAATTTCTTATCTATGAAAAAGACCGTTATAGCACTGTTATAGTGTATTTTACAATAATTTCAATTTTCAATTCGTGTTTATTTATGTGCAAACTTACCAGCACAGTGGCCAATTGCAAAGTTAGCACGAGCACATAGAAATACACAAAAATTAAAGAGCAAAATAAAAAATATGACACTCTATACAATATCAATAAATTAGTAACAATTCCAAGGAAAGAAAAGAAAACAAAAAAAAAGTTAGCCTTAACAGGCGAGAAAAATGAAATAAGTACATTTCGAATGGTTATTCCATTATGTGATGAGAAAGGACAATACACATACATACACACATAGAAGTTAATAATAATAATAATAATAACAACCCAATTAATTCTTATTTATTCGTGTGGCAGCTCAACATCCTAATTTAAATCAATTCAATTCATGTTTGATTAAGTACAACTTAACAGCACAGAGACCAATTAAAAGGTTAGCATGAGTGCATAGAATTACATAAAAATAATTAAAAAACAAATACAAAATAATAATAATAATAATAATACAACAAAAAAACAAACAAACTCCGTGGTCTGTAGTCCGCAAGCAAACTATACCGACCGAGCAACCGCTGCTTGTCGGCGAAGTTAGTGCCAAATTTTACGGATAGAGGGTGCCACGTGGTCAGCGCAACGGATCCCGACGGCCGTTAATCTCGGTTTTCTAGGCCTGAGCCGCTATTTCCTTGAATTAGCTCCTCAATTATCCTCAAGAGGCTGAGTGGACCTTGTTCCAGACCCACTACTTCTCAGAAAATCTGGCAGCGTCGGGAATCGAACCCGGGACCACTGGATTTGTAGCTAAGAACTCTGACTACTAGAACACAGATAATAATAATAACAACAACAACAAACTGTTAGAACATGTGAAACTTACTTACTTACTTACTTACTTATTTTATTACTCACTTACTCATGGAGCTGTGCCCTTCATGAGGAACCGCCAATTCTGCAGTTACTCAAGAATTTCCCAGCATTATACGAACCTGAAGATTCATGTTGACAAAAGAGCCCTCCACTGGTCCCTATCCTGAGCCAGATCAATCCAATCCATACTATCCCATCCTGTCTAAGATCCATTTTAATACTGTCCACCCACCTACGTTTTGGTCTTCCCAGCGGTCTCTTTCCCACCAATATTCTATATACATTTCTCTTCTCCCCCGTTCGTGCTACATGCATTACCCACCTCATCCTCCTTCACTTGATCATTCTAATTATACTTGTAGAAGAGTACAAGTTATGAAGCTCCTCATTATGCAGTTTTCTTCAACCTCCTGTCACTTCATCTCTCTTTGGTCCAAATATTCTCCTCAACACCCTGTTCTCAAACATGCTCAATCTATGTTCCTCCCATAAAGAACATGTGAAACACGAAACATTAATAAGTGTAATTATAAATTAACATTTTGAAATAATTTATTTGGAAAATTCCAAAAATGATGTTTGTTTAGCAGACGCACTCCTTCTTTGAAGTGTTTCGGCTAACTGGCAGTTCGGATAATCGGCGTTTTACTAACTGACTGACTGTATGGAGCTGAGCCCTTCTTGAGAAGGCACCAGTCACTCACCTATGTAAGTTTCTCGCATCACTTTTCTGAACCGCCTTGGCAAGAGCTCTCCATTGGCCTCTATCCTCAGTCAGGTAAATCTAATCTGCGTCTTCCCATCCTGTTTCTTTCAGACCAATTTTAATTTTATGTTTCTACCTACATCTAGGTCTTTCTAGTGGCTCTTTCCTTCTACCTTCCCCACCAAAATCCTAAATATATTTCTTCCCTCCCCCATGCGTGCTGCATGCCCTTATCTCATCCTTCTTGATTTGATCATTCTAGTTATATTTGTCGAAGTGTACAAGTTATGAAGTTTGTTTCCTAAACATCATGAATTATTACGTAATGCAGACGGAGCGTGTTTCCTGTGCGGTATGAACTGAATATTTAAATATTATTAAGAAGATATCTGTATTTCAAACCCCTGAGCAGGCGGGGTCGAGTACCTCCACCATAGCCCTCCGAGTCATAGGAGACGACGAAAAGGGAACCCAATGCCTAGGCGTATAATTATGCCGCCAACTTCGTCAGGGATACGAACACGGTGACCTGGTCCTCCGGATTGGGGATGTCTCGAATCTGGAACAGTAAAATATGATCATGAGCCCCGCGGGGCTAGAACCTTTGAATGATTGCGCTGGCGAGGTCCAGCTGGAATTGTAAACGACAAATTCATCCTCTCGTCAGAGAAGATACATAAGGACTATAACCGCAAGTGTTCAGTTAAAATGCTGGTCGTGGGTCTCAAGGGGCTTGTCACCAAGATTATCTGATTGGCGGTAAACCACCAGTCGTAAAGTAACACTGACTCTGACTCTGACTCCATGCTTCAAACGGTAGAACCTATTGATCAAAACTTCACATGCATACGAAATCACGGGATGTAGTTTTACAGCGAAATAAGGAGGTAAGGCATAAAGTATACAAGAAGACAAGGGGGAGCATAAGGACATAAAAAATTGGAGGATATAAAAAGAGGTATAAAAAGTACATAAAGTGATGTCAGAGAAGGGCGAATTTGTACATTCATGAGCATTAACATAAGTGATGTGGTGAAAGGGGACACCGCATTGACACAGCAAACTAAATAACAGTATTCGCATCTTCTGATTGGCAAAGAAACAAAGGGACCCAATAGTTATGTCTCATGACAGTCGTACTGACAAGTGAAACTACACTGAACACAATTCACATTATCTCTATTCTTACTTCAGAGGGTTAAGAAGTTTAGCTGCATACGAGTATGTACGTGCAGTGTTAGATATATTGTGACATGACGCCTGAGCGCCAGAATAGCGGAGCCAGAGCGGAAGTCCATTGCTAGCCAACGGTTCGCCAAACACACGTTCCAGCAACAACGAGCAAGTCCATTTCTAGCCAATGTTTCGGTAAGCACATTTTAATGACAACAGACAATTTCCATGGATATGTGCTAGACTATAAAAGCGGGGTCGAAACCTCCACCGTAGCCCTGCCAGTAGTAAGAGGCGACGAAAAGGCAAATCTTGAATCTGAGGCAGTAAAATATCTCGCACCCGAGAATGACTGGGCTGGCGAGGACCAGCAGCAGTTGAAAACGACAGACCCGTCCTCTCTTCAGAGAGATCTCTTCACATCAACAAACTTCATTCAAGGATGCTTCATTCAAGGACAGACTGGCCTAATTATCGTCGGTCGTAACATAAGACTCAGATTGAAGCATTCATCAGACAGTCGTCGTTCTAGGCAGACGAAATTCATTCCTAAGGGAGTTCATTTCAGTCTCAAAGGATTCTATGTTCGTCTTTCGTCGCAGCAAAAAAGACACTCATAGTCCAGTAAGGAGTGAAGCGATTGTTAGCCATTGATTGGGAGCTGTTATAATTAATTGTATTTGTAATCGAAGTGCCAATAAATCCAATCATCACATCCAGAACCCGTTATTTTTCGTCACGCAAACCCCTCATACCTGACACTGTACTTCATTGAAATGAAGAGAGGGCATGGGATTCAGTAATGAAGATAAATTACGTTCGCTGTAGATGTTGACACATAGATCCTTCAAGAGATATTATAAGGAAGAAGAGCCACCTCCATTGAACGGAACATATCTCGAGAAATCACTCTTTTTCTAGCTTCTGAGATTTTATTTTTCCGACAGACGCTATGCCTCTTCGAGGAATACCGCCCTATCGTAGAGAGGAGATTTGCGTGTCACAGAGACCCGGAGGAGCAATGCTGGCGGGAGCGTAAGCTTCTGGTAGTGCCACCCAAGTCAAGCAGGTCAAAGGGTAAAAGTCAAGAAAAGTTTAGTTTCTGGTCCTTCCGGTTGGGGTTTGTCCGTGGTGCTAACTACCCCACCCGGAAAAAAAATTAGTGTTACCAAATCAAGGAAGAGATCAAGACCCACACAGGGTTCATTCACCAGTGGCTCTATAGCCCTTTGTTGGTCCCTGGCCTCTTCTTCAGTTTCATAATTTCTTTTTACACACACAGCAGGACTCTTTGGACGGGAGATCAGCACGTCGCAAGGCCGCTACCTACACAAAGAACACAGACATAGAATAAACGCACACAAATATCCATGTTTTGAGTGGGATTCGAGCCCACGATACTAGCGTTTGACTGAGTGAAGGCAGTTCGTGTTTTAGACCGCGCGGCTACTGTGATCGGCACAAAGTGTTGCAACTTTGGTAATTAAATGGAGACAACGAGCAGTAGCGGCCCCAGGTTTTATCCTGAGGACGGAAATAGATCGAGTCTCCGAAACTTCCTGCTCCGTTCCGAATGGTAGACGATAGGCAAGGTAATATTATATTTCACTCCATTTTTAATCGCATTTTTTAAAAGCAGGTTTAGTGTCGAATGAAACCCTCATTTGTATCTGTTTTTTAGTTCTAAATCCGCGTTTCGCTACCGTGTTCACTGCAATAAAAGCTACTGAAGCCTATAAATATTATCAGCGTTAGACGGTTGAGTGTGTTTGGCTACACTGAGATATCGTATAGGAAAAGCTTAAAACATTTGTTATATGTGACAAGATAATTTATTTTAACAGAGGAATTATATTCGATTTCCAACTCAGTCCCGCTTTCCAGTCGCATCCAGTATCGTTGGTCTATGTGAAACATGGAAAAGAGTAGCCTGTAGCAACTCAAATGTTGAAGAAAGCAGTCTTCTGGGATTTGGCACCGTGTATATGTGGTGTTAACCGACGTTTCGGAGGCACGTATCGCCTCAATCTTCAGGGTAGAAGGAAAAATATAAGAAATTCGCAAGCGAAGAGACCGTAAGAACCGGTACAAGCAGTCTGCCTGAAGATGGAGGCGATACGTTCCTCCGCAAAGTCGGTTAACACCACATATACACGGTGCCAAATCCCAGAAGACTGCTTTCTTCATAGTCACCGCCGTGAAAACCGCAAATCTTACAACTCAAATGTTATTCAGACATATTTGCTGGACAGATAAAACGGAAATTCCCTGACGCTAAAAAGAAATATCTTGCATCAATGCACAGTCAGTTATTTATCAAGTTTGATATCGTACAAGCGTAGATACATGTCAGTATCTTTTATTAGTTTGTGTGAAAGAAGTGTTTGAAGAACATCGTTCTCTTCTTGTTATTCTGAAACACTTACGAGGCTGGTGGCGTGTCTGTCATTTCGAAAGCTGCAGGCAGAGCACTGCTGGCCAGATTCTCATGAAATTTGATATATGACAATTTTACGAATTTTTGTCGAGTCACTTAAACTTTCATGCAGATCGGATATGTTACAAAAATGCTTTATTAGTAATTTAGTAACTGAATCTCTTTCTTTTAATGGGTTTGTAATAGAGAGGCAGCGACTGCGAAAATTGTGTATGGAAGTGCACTTTTAATTTTTAGAATTTATACTATCAGTTTTCCCGAAGGTTATACAGAACTTTTAAATAGGCTTATTCAGATCGTAAGCAAGAGAAATCGTTCTTTTCAGTATGATATGGAATCATGTTGAGGATTGTTATATTCTGGAATTTTACGTCGTTTAATCTTGCAGAACGTACAAATATTTCTACTCAAATCTCGCTAAATACCCTCCCGAAGGGATCTAACATACTTGCATACAGCGATTAGACGCGTATTTTATGTGAAACGTACGTTCTTCATAAGTCTTTTGAAGGTGGATGCAAAAATTTCGGAGTAAAATGAGTCTCCGTTTTCAAGATTCGACTTGTGTAGAAAAGGGGATGAATTTGGTTACATAGACATGTTTGCAAGGAAGGTGGTCACTCAGAAGTACGGCAAATAAAGAGATAATAATAATAATAGTAATAATAATAATAATAATAATGCGTGACTTCAGATAAGCTTTTATCAGCCCTTTCTGTCACAAAGACTATCCTCCAATCACCTTCTCGTTCGTTCTGTATTTCTTCCTCCGAATGGTTAGTAAGACCGCCTCTGTGACCAGTGGTCAGAGTTCCTGGCTACAGATCAAGAGGTCCGAGTTCGATTCAGGACGCTACCACATTTTCTGAGAAGTAGTGGGTCTGGAACGGGGTCCACTCAGCCTCGTGAGGATAATTGAGGAGCTATTTTAAGGAAATAGGGGCTCAGGTCTGGAGAACCGAGATTAACGACCATGGGGATCCGTTGCACTGACCACGTGACACCCTCTATCAGCTAAAGTTGGCACTAACTTCGCCGACAAGCGGCGGTCGCTCGGTCGGTATAGTTCGCTTGCGGTCTACAGGTTACGGATTTTGTTTTGTTCTTTGTATTTCTGACTGGTTAGTAATTTTTAAATTTTAAGTGTCCATTCTTAAGGGATGATTATGCCTTTTGCTTCTTTCTTCTAAAATATACATTTGAAATGCATTGTCTATTTTCGTGCTGCGTACACGGTCTATAAGCGTATGTCCAGAAGCACGCCTTAAAAAGGGCATTCTCCTGTTTCAGTTCCCGCCTTTCGAATCCGTTCAGATTCCAGTATTCATTTCCCTGGTTAAAACGAACCTTTAATCCTGCGAATAGCTTCGGGAGAGAACACGTTCCGTAAATAACCCTTCTTCTCTGCTGGTTAAATGTTAAATCCCATATGAATTAGTAACTGAATCTTTCTTTTAATGGGCTTGTAATAGAGAGGCAGCGACTGCGTGAATTGTGTACGGAAGTGAAGTTTTAATTTTTAGAATTTATACTATCAGTTTTCCCGAGGATTATACAAAACCTTTAAATAGGTTTATTCAAATCATAAGCAAGAAAAATAGTTCTTTTCAGTACGATATGGAATCAGATATTGAGGATTGTTATATTCTGGGATTTTACGCCGTTTAATCTTGCAGAACGTAACCAACGTCTCGGGGAGATCTTCTGTCCCTGTTTTCGTAATAGAAGAGCAATCGTCGCAGTGACAACCCAAAATTTCGTTTTAAACTTTTATACCAAAGATAGGGTTAACTGCTTCCTCCAAAATGTTGGTAAGATACTACGAGACTGCACGGCGCTATTACAGTAAATAGTAATGTTCATAATCAGAATAGTGTATTCTAGTGTCCTGTTGCATTAGTTGATAACTTTATAAATATGTATATATAAAACCATAAAAAAGTAAAGTAAAGCTATCCCTGTAACAGGCAGTGAAGACCCATAGGGTTGTGAGACGTTGAGGGTCCCACATTATCTAGCGTCTAGATTCTAGACAATCGGCTCATAGATGGCGGTAAGGTTGTCGACCTTACGCGCCAGCCGCGCTTTACTCCCCAGGAAAATTATTTAATTCCTGGTACTCCTTTTAATTAGAGGCTGAGTCGACCGCAGGGCCATAGTGCGGTTTGAATGATTAGGTAAATTGAAAAGAAATTCCAATGACCTCATCAGGACTTGAACCCGCGACCTTCCGGCTTGCAGCATAGCGCCTCAACCAACTGCGCCACCGAGTGCCCCTATATAAAACCATATACTATAAATATAAGTAATATAGTTTTGTGGGGCAAGCGGAAGCGTGGTTGGTTAAGGCACTATGCTACAAGACGGAAGGTAGCGGGTTCAAGTCCCGATGAGGTCATTGAATTTTTTTTCAATTGACCTAATCCTTCCAGCCGCACTATGGCCCTGGGGTCGACTCAGCATCTAAGAGAAATGAGTACCAGGGATATTCTTGGAATATTCGGGGGGGTAAGGGCGGCCGTCGAGTAAGGCTGACAACCTTGCCACCATCTATGAGCCGATTTTCTAGCAAATGTGGGAACCTCGACATCTCACAACCCGGCTGGCCTCCACGGCCTGTTACAGGGATACATTTACTTTCTTTTGCTTTAATATAGTTTTGTAACTATAACACTTCGTAAATTATTAGGTCAGGAGCACTTCATCTATATTTTTTATTACAATATTTTCACATGGTAAAGTGATTGTAGACGGGATTTGAATTAGTAATTGGATTCATTTGACTCTTTGCTACAACGCGTGACTACGCTTTACACCAAACTGTTGCACGCACACATACACACACACACACAATCGTCCACAGCCAAATCTAAGCTAGCCGTTACTTAGTAGCGGCTTTCGACGGCTAACGCTCCCTTTACTCTGGGTTCCCGAATGGTCCCTGAGCTCAGCTGCCAACTTCTAACAACAACTCAACGACTGAACCGCAGCTGCCCTCTAACTCACTAACTGACATATCAACCCCTCACAAAATATTATTTAGGGAAATAATCTCTGCTATTTCTAAGAATCACACTGAACCTATAAATGCAATTTGAGGGCAGGAAAACGAGAGATTTTGAATGCTGAGCACGCGGTACATATTGAAACCACTAAGCCTTAAACCTTTAAAACCGAGGGGGTGAATGTATTTTCATGCCGAATATATTTCCTGGAATATCTCTGGCATAGACACTTTGAACCGAATTTCTCTGATTGTAAACCGAACACGATTGTAATGGAATTAGTTCGGTCACAGATGGAGCAAATGGCGACTCGCGCGTATTACATTCCCGGAAGAAGATCGTCCCTACGTCATTAATATTCTGGGTTCTTGTTCACAGTTTTGTAAGCTTCCCGTGACGGTAGCGCATTTCATAAGGGAACCTGAATTAATATTTCCGAGCAGGTTGGCATAGCGGTAACACTGTACACTCGTATTCGGGAGATTCTAAGTTCGAATTTAGACCTTGTTTTGGTTCATTAAACCTTCATCAGGTATTTGTCTTTTTTTACAGTCACTTGTGTTCGTCTGCTGGTATTCCTACATTGGCCAGTGTTTACGTATTTTAATATTGGTTTATCGCCGGTCACGGTAGCCGAGCGGTCTAAGGCATGTACTGTCTTCGCTCGCTTGGAAACCGGGATCGTGGGTTCTAATCCCACTCATGGCATGGATGTTTAGTTTGTGTGTTTGCGTTTTTCTGTGTTTGTCTACAGGTAGAGGCCTTGCGACGAGCTGATCACCCGCCCAAGGAGTCCTACCGTATGTGTAAGATCTAGAAAAACCGAAGTGAACGAAGAAGTTCATGGAGGTAGGCCTAGGCCCACTGGGGCTGTAGTGTGAAATAAAAAAAAATATTGGTTTCTCAGTACTATATAATGCCATTTATGTAGAATGAACGCTCACCACTAAGATTAAGTATTAATTGTGCAAGTTAAATCATTACATTTTAAATTAAACGTATATAAAATGTTTTCTTATGTTCTGTGTTGGTGTAGTAGTTGTGTGTCGATGTGTCTCTTCTACTGATGTATTTCTTTGGGGTTCTTTCTGGTCTGGCATTGAGTTAGTATGTATTTTGTTTGCTTGTAGGTACGTGATTACTTTTCGTCCTTGTTTGGGTTCTTGAAAATATGACGTTTTTTCGTGTATTTGTGAAAAGTGTTGTGTCTTGTGTGTGGTGGTTGTGAAACTGATGATAATGGCTTAATGAGCGGAATGTTAATGTTATACTACCTTTGAAAGAATTAACGATCTTATTGTATGAGATCTGAGGTCACAGTATTGTTGTCTGTGAGGATTGCTGTATTCTGGGATGTACTGTAACACGGTGTTGTCTGGTAGATGTTTATGATCAGTTCGGGGGTACATTCTGCCCAAATTTGAAGAACATGGGCTGAAAGTTTCCCCTGAAAGATCGATAAATATTATCTTATTTTATTTCGTCAGTTCACACGGGACAATAATCTTCATAGTCGTTATTTTTAAGACCTCATATCTCATATTACTTTTAAAATATTATGTAAGACTTAGTTAAGATGTGTTCTTTTTTTATGATCTGACTTTAGAAAAATAATCCGTAATAATGCTATTCATGGTATTATTTCTCTAATTTCGAATAATTTATTTAAAAAATATTAATATTCGAGAATTGATAATTATTCTTTATGTTATATTCTCGTCTATGTCATAATATACTTAATAACTCCTTCATAGTCTCAAAATCGAAAAAGAAAAATTGCACAAAACTAAACATTCGAGAGGGGTGGCGGTAAAGCTTCAGATCCATATTCCGGAAGTTTTCAGTTCGAATCTCTGCTGTGATATCACTGTCTTGACTAAGGTTTCTCGTGGTTTTCCCCAGTCCATCCAATCGTATGCCGGGATAGTGCCTCGATTAGACCATGATCGTTTCCTTTGAAATCTTTTCCAGTTCACCATTCATCAGTAATTCTACCATTCAACGTTATATAAAGACACAGCTGTAAATTAACCGACAAAAGACACAAACAAGAAAATATTTCAACTTACTTTTTCTCATAAAGTTTGGAGCGTGTTTTAGACACAGCTCGGATAACCATCTCAACCAGAAAGGATAATATCTGTGTTGTAACGATATGTGAGCTAGAGTATGCGGATAGCTAAAATCAGCGCCGTTGTTTCTGCCATGAGGAACTTCCTCTGATCATCTGTGTGTTTGTCTTGTTATTGCCTCTAGTTCTCTATGTACTGCGCACACTCGTTGATTAAGATCGCTGTAAAGCCTGAGTCGGACTTTCGGGTGCTAATTACAAAAGCACATTTCGTATTTCTATTGTTCACTGCTGTGGCGCTGCCTGGAGATAATTCTTTTAAACACCGACTGCACCTCTTTAAGTCAAATAATATATGGCGGTCTAGTGATGAAGCAGTCGAAAATACAGGTCGCATTTTTGCACTGTATATCTTATATTTTCAAACCAAAGAAACTGAAATAGAGAAACTCGAAGAACAGACGGAATTTATACCCTTTTATGTCTTTAAAAAGTTTTGTAAGCAAGAGATTTATCATCGTAATTACATAATTTCGAGT
The DNA here is from genome assembly GCF_002891405.2 of Cryptotermes secundus. Lineage (NCBI taxonomy): Eukaryota > Metazoa > Arthropoda > Insecta > Blattodea > Kalotermitidae > Cryptotermes > Cryptotermes secundus. Next base: position 713,615 of record NW_019729208.1, on the reverse strand, counting down.
TAATATAACAATGAATTATCAAGCGTTAATGTGTTCAGTGAACATGAGATATGAAATAGGTCAGGAAGGAGTGGACAGTATTTTGTTTCAAAGTATCATGACTGTTTTGTCAGTACTGGTAATATTTTATTGTGGTATAATATATGAAGGAGATTATTTACGATTGACTATTTGTGGGCGATATTGGTGGATAATGGTGCTGAACTTCGGCCTCGATGCATCGTTCATAATAAGATGGACTTGATAAGGGTACAGGAGAAAACAGGGGATATTAATAACACGAAAATTTGTACAGACAGTTTTGAGAATTGTTATTAAATTCTTAACTTGTGTTAAACCTTAGTGTGACTAAAAATGTTAGTAATAACTGCAAAATCTTGAATCTTGATCAAGAAATTTTATTTTAATTCTATATCTAATGATAACTGTGTTTGTAATTCGTCACAGGTTCTTACATACTTAACGCTAGACAAGAAACCAAAATTCAGAAGATAATAATCTCTAAACCGTTAGACGACTATTAAAATAATCTATGTAGGACTAGCCGTACTGAAGCTTCGTATACCAAACTCAGTGGTTGTTCATGAGGAGTCAATAGATGCTTATCTAATCAAGAAATTATTTGCATTTTATAGAACCCAAACGTTCTTTGCCCTGCTCACAATCATGTCAGTCGTAGTTCAGTACTTGTGTCCTTAGGTTTTCATTGCTGGAGTTCAATATATTGTCACATAGTATGTGTGACTACAGTCGGGGTATAATTTGATGAAGGAATTTATTGAACACTTACAGGTCGTCACTACAAATAATTATAACACTGTCCCTATTTCCACACTTTAAATTTAGTGGAGCACACAGTCTAGTGTTCTCAGTCACTTTCTAGATGTTTCCTGGTAACGGCTCTAACAGTGGATATTCCTCTGCTTCCGGGCTCAAGTCCTTTCTTCTGAAACTTCAGTAAAGAACCGACTCGGTCGCCCTAATTCTTTCCCTTATGACTCATCGGCACGGATCGAATAGAAAACTCCGTTTGCAAAAGTACCTCTATTGTTACGCGTCGATTCATTGCTCTGTGAAGGTATTTACCGAGCGGTTGCCTAGAAATGGGTCTGGTATATTTACTTATATCTCGGACGCTGCATTGTAATGACAATACAAGCTAGAATATGATTTCGACTGCCTCCAGCTTCAGGATTAAAGGCGGAAAGTGCATGTTCCTCCGAAACGTCGCCATTCGCATGCAGGACTACATGGCATCACAACCAAAAATATCAAAACCTAAACACATGGAATTACCCGTTTTTACATACAGTAGATTCCAGAAGAGTAGTTGTAGCTCGATAAGCAACTATCGTCTTTAATGGCAGGTCACCTTCAAATATCCGAATCTCTGTGATCGGAGAGTGACGTGATACTAGGTAAATTACAAATCTGATAGGCGGATGCGGTGAGATACGATCGAAAAAAGTATATGTAATTTTACGTGACAGTTTCATTTGAGCTGATCACAGTGGCCACGAGGTCTAAGGCATGAAATGTCTTTGCCCGTCTGAACACTGGGATCGTAGATTCGAATACCACTTGAAGCATGGATGTCTGTTTGCGTTTATGCTGTGTTTGTGCTGTCCTGTGTGCAGGTAGCGGCCTTCTGTCGGACTGATCCCCTGTCCAAGGAATCCTACGGACTGTGTAAAAAGATTGGGAAACCGGAAAAGTGACCACGATCCAACAAAATGACTGTAGAACCTTAGATGAATTGATGAGTTTCATTTGCAGTATTATTCTATTTGGGTTTTCAGTTAAGAATCTGTATGCTGGTTTGTAGTGAAATACAAAGAATTTAACTGACTTTCAGCCTATCAGAATAAATTAACTGACGTTCTGTTAACAAAACATCACATTCAACATCATTAGCAGTAAAGCTTATATTTTGATGAGTACTCATTTCGAACCTCAACTGGTACACCATCTATCCTGATTGGAATGTTTCGTGGTTTTCTAAGCCCCTCCAGGCTAATGCCCGTACAGTTCATTTATACAACCACTAAAATCTCCACCAACTACCATACCAAGCGACGCTATATGGTCTGAGAAACAGGCACTGACGTCAAGTTAACTACAAAGAAAACCGCTAGTCACAGAGCCTTAAATTGTATATGATTATAAACATGTTAACGCCAATTTATATTGTGACATGACGCCTGAAAACCCATAATAGTTGAGTCAGAGTAGATGTTCATTACTAGGCAACGGTTCGGTGAACACATTTCCGCGGCAAAGAACATGAAAAAATATAATACAAGCATTATTAGAGAAATGTGTTTTCTGTTGGGTCCGCCTCGAAGATATATAATGATGACTGCAGGCCAGCTGAATTGATAATTAAAGTAGCTGAGATTTGGTAGTGCAGTTTAGCTCGGCAAGAATTGATGATGATTGAGAATAAGTTTAGAATCGGCAGTCGCAAATAATTTAGATGTTTATTGAGAAGATAGTTGGCTGTTTCAGCAGAGAATTGAACTGACAATTCCGTTGTTGATAGTTGTCAGTTTGGATTGAGAGAATTGAGAGATTTCTGTACGGGCGACTGTGACAAGAGGATCTGAGAGCGGAAAGCTAAAGAATCCCCACTCTTATAAGACGTTGTCAGGAAACGGCTGGTGAAGACACAGCAGGCTGTAAAGGCTTAGTAGGTGTTGTGGTGAACTGTAAATTGTGGAGACCAACGGTGGCGCTGTAATTACTTTATTTCCGAGTGGTGTAAAAGTGGTCAATAGCCCCAGTATCCTATCCATAATTCGTCTATAGTCACATGCACCTTAAATCATTACAATATTAATAAGCCGCTTTCTGAAGATCAATTTTAATGCTATTCGTCTAATTTCCGATGTTGGAAGTGTCTGCTTTCCGGAGACGATTGCTGTACAAGGCTTCGTTTCATTCTGAGTCCGTAGAATACATTTTCATACGTCTGCCTGTGCAGACCTGTATTGCTGTATACTCCGGCGTCTCGACTGCTGCACTAGAACGCCTCGCCCCTCAAAAAAGAGAATTTGATATATTAATTTCTTGATTGTGTGTGAATGTTTTATCAACCCCAGGGTCAGTCTAGCTTCGAAAGTGAAATTGTAAGAAATGTAGGATTGTGGATAGGGAAGGACATGAAAGGAGTCGATTTCGTCAATTTCTGAAAGAACTGTAGAAATAGTTTACTAACTCGATTCAGAATAAACCGTTTCTAGGGGGGAAATTCAAAGTTAGGGTCTTTTAGAATACGTATATAGGAATGTCAGTTGCTGTAGAGAGGCCTTCGATGTTAATTCCTTTAAGCGTGAAATTCATTTAGATAAGGTTTCAAAAGCCGGTCACGGTAGCCGAGCGGTCTAAGGCATGTACTGTCTTCGCTCGCTTGGAAACCGGGATTGTGGGTTCGAATCCCACTCAGGACATGGATGTTTAGTTTGTGTGTGTGTGTGTGTGTGTGTACAGGTAGAGGCCTTGCGACAAGCTGATCACCCGCCCAAGAGTCCTACCGAATGTGTAATATCTAAAAAAACCGAAGTGAACGGAGAAGTTCATGGAGGTAGGCCTAGGTCCACTGGGGCTGTAGTGTAAAGGGATTTTTTTTTAAAGTCTGTTCTTTCTTGACAAGAAACGCGCTGCATCTTCATTACAAAAACCTATTGGTTAACCCTTTAAATGGCAGTAGGTACCACAAGTTTTAACAAACCAAACTCTGTATTCTGCCCACAGAGTGTGTCTGCATGTTCCGTTTCCTTCCCTAAACAGCATTACCCGGTTGGGCTTTGTAGAGGAGGCGTAATATGTTTCCTGTGAGGTACGAACTGAATATATATTATTTAGAAGAAATTCCATCGTGAAAGGGATGCAGTTTACGGAAATAATAACACATATTGACTGAGAACAATACTGACCCCATAAACATAATCAATTGGAGAAAATGGAGAGTTTTTAAAGGCAAATCAGGTGGTATATATAGTGACCACTGTGATTTAAATAGTTAATATTTGGTTGACGCACCGGCAAGCCACTAATGTTTCTGATTGAATGAACTGGAAGATGAAGAGAATTGCGTTATGTTGCCTTGACGTGACTCAACTGAATGGAGCCTAACAAATTGCACGGAACGCCGGTTTCCGGTCGACACAGAATGATGGCTTTCATTTCCAACCAGAACGTGAGCTGTCCTTTTCATCAAAATCTCTTTCTCTATGCTGGATATGAGGTTCTCGCAGCGGTTAATATGAAGAGCATGGTAGTAGTTCACCGATGTTTCGGAACAGTGTACTGCCACCATCTTCACCATCGAGTAGTAAACCACTGATGCAAACAGCAAGGAGAGCAAGCCAAGGATAGAAAATCTGCTACAGATAGGTCCAAAACTAAGCCTCCTATATACTTCTAGCTCTCCTTGCTGGTCTTGTCGACATTGACCATGGAGGCAGTATTTCCCTCGTGGTGGGTAAAGTGCAACTTGCATATATTCCCTGCAAGTACTTTGTTTTCTCCTGCCAATTTACATTCCACTAATTGTTCCACATTCATTAAACATCGTCCACTCTGTACGTTCTCACTACTGACATCATTAAATAAGCAACTTAAAAGGCACGTCCTTCCGAAACGTCGTTTAATTCGTACAGGACTACACATCATCAAATCAGACACACGTCCCCATCATATTCATGTGTGCCTGTGGCTACTCCATAAAGTGCTTTATAGTGCAATTGGGAACATGCAGTACAACTGCAGGTGACAGCAAAGAGTTAATAGTCAGAATAGTCGGGAACCTCTGCTTGCTTCTCTGTAAACCCATCGGAGCGTCGTGTTCAAATGTTAATGTCTTATACTAACTTTCATTTATGAAGACTCCTGGCCTCCGATGCGCAGAAACGAGATATTGAAGGGTGAACCGGGAAAGGTGGCGGAGTGAGAGAGATGGACAAGTTATAAGAGCTGTCCTGCTAGCTTCTTTCTCTCTCGCACACTCCCCTCTTGCGCATGTAGCCAAAGTTCTTCTTAAACGAATTTGTATGTAACGCAACGATTCCCAAACTCTGTAACACAAAAGGAAACGCGATGTGTGCAATTTTATTTGCTGTATAACAACTTGTAGGGTCGGTCTACTATATGAACTAGGGTTCGGCATACTTTGTGTAGGCAACCACACAAAAGAAGTGCCTCTTGTAAGTATATTCGACCTTCCGACCGGCGTGTGACTATCGGAAAGGAAAATAGACTCTAGTAAATTTTTAATGATGACGTAACGTTCTCCGTCACTAATTCGTGAACCACCTTCGTTTTCATAGAGGATGGAGCACTTCTGCTGTTTCTCAGACTCTGACAAAGGTAGCCAAAATTTATTTAATTTGATTTACTAGTGATATTCGTAGATACGAATGTATACTAAAATTAATATCACGGTCTTTTGAGATGCGAAATAGTACAGTTCGTTAGACACGTATCAAAGTTCCATAGGAACCTGCCTAAATTTTCAGGGTATATATTATGTTCGTGTCTATCTACAAATCTTAAGCACGATAGATCGCTGTAGGTCGCGGTGCATGGGCCGAGAAGGCCCAGCCCTTATACATTCATACTTCTCACCATAAGCACAACAGATCACTGTAGGTCGCGGTGCAAGGGCCGAGAAGGCCCAGCCCTTATACATTCATACTTCTCACCATAAGCACAACAGATCACTGTAGGTCGCGGTGCAAGGGCCGAGAAGGCCCAGCCCTTATACATTCATACTTCTTACCATAAGCACAATAGACCACTGTAGGTCGCCGTGCAAGGGCCGAGAAGGCCCAGCCCTTATACATTCATTATACACATTCATCTACAAATCTTGACGACATCAAGTCAAAGTCATCAGTAAAATCTTAAAGTTATCGCTGTAACAGGCCATGGAGGCCCATATGATTGTGAGACTTCGAGGATCCCGCATTTTCTAGACAATCGGCTCATAGATGGCAGTAAGGTTGCCAGCCTTACGCGCCGACTGACCGCCCTTTACCTCCAGGAAGATTCCTGGTACTCATTTCTGCTAGAGGCTGAGTCGGCACCAGGGCCATAGTGCGGCTGAAAGGATTAGATCAAGTGAAAAATCTAATGACATCTGGAATAGAACCCGCTACCTTTTGGCTTGTAGCATAGTGCCTCAACCAATTACGCTTCCGCGTGCCCTCCAAGACGTCAGTGCACGTATGAATTACTGAAGATAAATTTGATTTGTTTCATTCTGGTCTGTCACACTAACAATATTATGAAAAAGTTAAATATTTCCGTCCACTGTGACTGGTTAAGATTTTCTTATTTCAATTATTCATGCCAGTCACACTGGACGGAACTATTTATTGAACTTTTTCATACTGAAGGTAATTTTATACTTACTTGCCGTAGAAATTAAAAAAAAAATGATCCATTTTTATATATATAGAACAATAAGAATGACTGTGGGACACAAGAAAGGTATATAGTTAAGATTCTAAAACTGTGACACTGCATTGTCTGATTGTCCCGCAACGGCATGTCCATATCTTAAGCGATTATTTTGAAGTCGTTTGTTTCTGATGAACATGGGTCTGATCTGCAACGGTTTTGTGAAGAAAATGAGAATGAGTATTCTATTCCATTTGTAATTTTGGCCTTGAAGTGAGCGGACGAAAGCCGATTGGAAGCAGGGAAACGCTCTTTCTGCGGCATGCAGCATGTTATACTGTATAGGGCAAGGAAAGGCGCGGCAAAATGAAGTCACAACTGAAAATGAGAAGTCGGACAAACAAAGGCACGAAGGGATGAAAAGCAGACTGGAACATCTACAGAAGGTGTAATCAGAAAGAGCTCCCAACAGGTTCTATATTGTGACGTGCTGCCTGAAAGCCGGAATATAAGACGTCCACCACTAGTCAACGGCTAGCAATTCCTAGGCCGCCATGCCTAAGAAATCGTTACCCGGAAATGAAAGTCTAACAGTGGGGTTTCCACCGTTACAAACGAATTGTGTGAGGCAGACACGTATTCCAGTGTTCGTTGCGTAGAACCGCACGAAATTAACCCTTCAACAAGGTATTCCCTATTCAGTCCGAGTGCACGTTATAACAGTCCAACGTCGGCCAGAGACCATCAGGAGGAGAGAGTTCTTACCCGACTAGAACAGGAGCGTTTCGTATCCGACAAGGGACCAATGACAGTTGAGCTCCGAGCAGAGCAGAAGACACTTCACCAAGATCAGCAGTGCAAGTAATTGTGATAGTGAAGAAGATACGTCTGACGACGTGATACGTTGAGAATAATTGCAAGTGTGAGTGTACAAGTGATTGTCCAATAAATATTCGTTCAAATCCGAGAACCCACGCAGTTTCTTGTCGCGTTACTTACAGACACGCGACAATGTTATCAACCGATAGGAAGATGTAATCCAAGAAGACCAAGAAAAAGATGGCTTCATATTTAAGGACGAAACAAGTTCAACCCTTGTAGATGATATCTGCCTTACCATAACTCCTGGGCTAGGCGTTCCACAGCAGAGTTCTTGTTTATATCCTGAGCAATTTCTTATTAGACTCGTCGTGAAGGAAGTTCTTCCGGAGTTGATTTCTCCCCGAATGTGTCCAGTTTCCCCCTGTTAATTATCATTATCTGATATTAAGGGAGGAACATAGGCTGAGGGTGTTTGAGAACAGGGTGTTGAGGAGAATATTTGTACCGAAGACAGATGAAGTAACACGAGGTTGGAGAAAACTGCATAATGAGGAGCTACTAGTCGCCAAGTAAAATTAGAATGATCAAGTTAAGTAGGATAAGATGGACAGAGCATGTAGTACGAATAGAGACGAAGAGGAATGCATATAGGATATTTGTGGGAAAACAGACGGAAATAGATCACTAGGAAGACCAAGCAGTAGGTGTGTGGATAATATTAAAATGGATCTTAGAGGGAGAAGATGTGGTGTTTATACTGGATTGATCTGGCTCAGGATAGGGACCAGTGGAGGGCTCTTGTGAACACGGAAATGAACCGTCGGGTTCCATAAATTGTTGGGAACTTCTTGAGTAGCTGCACAACTGGCGGCTTCAGAAGAAGGTCCCAGCTCCATGAAGTTAGTTAATGATCACATTCCACTATTGGACTACGCTTATCTGTGACTGTCCCCTGAGATGTGTGACAGCTCTGACCAGTGAACACATTATCACGCCCTCTGCCCTTAAGCTGATGACCTCGGCTTTGACCCGGCGCTGGACTGATTACAGAGTGAGGAAGTTATTTATATTCAGCAATGCAAGTCCAGTTTTAGGTGAAACGAGTTCACTTCGATTTCCGGTCAGAGAGCAGGTCTGCTCGTGCTAGTTACACTCGGCTACTTCGAGAGCAGCGTTTCTTTTTTACAAATTCTTAGCGTTGTCAAGTAACTTAATTCATTTGTTGAGTCGTAAGGTCCCTTTTGGGTCTTTGTTCTTTAGGGCCGACTGTCTACTGCAGTTTAAGCGGTGCACTTTTATGAACACTTATTTTTCTTGTTACGACAAACGAAAATAAGCGTTTTATTTACATACTTCGACCAGTAGAAATTGTTGTTTCTGGCTTTGTTTTTGAGAGATTTTTTGGTATTTTGAAGAATGATTTATCGTAATTAATGGGTGACCAGTGGACCGCCTCTATGGTCTAGTGGTCAGAATTCCTGGCTACAAATCCAGAGGTCCGGGGTTCGATTCTCGGCACTACCAGATTTTCTGGGAAGTAGTGGGTCTGGAATGGGTCCACTCAGCCTCATGTGGATAATTGAGGAGATATTTCCAGGAAATAGAGGCTCCGGTCTGTAATACCGAGATTAAGGGCCGTGGGGATCCGTTGCGCTGAACACGCGACACCCTCTATCAGCAAATGTTGGCATTAACTTCGCCGACAAGCGGCGGTCGCTTGGTCGGTATAGTTCGCTTTCAGACTGCAGGCCACGAAGTTTGTTTTTAATGGGTAACCAGTGCAGATAGTAAAAGAGTATTAAAATGAGACTCACAAAATCAGCTGAAGCAGTATCCGGTAACTGTATCTAGGGAACTCCGGTTCAAATCTCGGCCGAACCACAGACTGTTCTCACTGAGGATTTTGTGGTTATTCTTGACCTCCCTAAGCGAATGCCGATTTACTGCCTCTAATTGAGCCACTGTCTCTTCATATCACTTCCTTTCCAATTTATTATTTATTAATAACCCAAGAAATTCTAAGGAAGGCTATTTCTCAGAAGTGATATTTTGTCGATGATGATGAATCATCGAACCAGTCGACACTACATACATCTGAGCTACTCACAGCGCCCTTAAAATACTTCGTAAGTAAATAAAATTAAATTTGTTTTGATAGGGAATGAGGGTGTGAACTAGATTCAGCTGGCTCAAGATGAGACTCAGCGAAGTTCTTCTGTAAAGGTTGTAATGAGCCTTCAGATTCCATAAAACCGGAGAAATTTCTGTACGTTGTGGGATGTAAATGTCAAAGTTTTCCCTGTGCTTAACTAATCATCACACCATGAAAATTTACGGGGGAGTGGATTTAAACCCCACGTATTCTTAACTTCGGCTCTGTATGTAAGCGAATGTTCAGCTTCATAACCAAGCCATTTCACCACCGGAAAAAGAGCCCCGATGCTCAATCACTAGGAGAGTAGATGAGTGTGACAGACGTTATTAGCCTCTTAAAAGTTAGATAATTAGATGTATTCTAAATAAAGTTCTTAGTTCTTAGCTAATATATTATAATACTCCTTTTTAATTTATTTTACATTTCATTTCAAATACAATCGTTTTATATATTGTTATATTACTTTCTTTAGAGCAGTCGGTAGTGTTGTTCTCAGCCTTTTGACCCGGACATAGAACTGCCTGGTAAAACACCAAGGATGCTTGATCATGCTTGGTGGTAAATGCTGTTGTACAGAAATCCCCGCAATTCTGTTTGGTTGAAACGAACGCAGATACAGGTCATGTGAAACCCCGTTTTTTCTTCTAAACATCGGTCACACTTGATGCCATCTGTTGACAAAAATTCTATACTAATTGATTTGCAACGAGCGATCCCTTTGGGTATGGTGGTTTTTAACGCACGTACCCGAGCCGATCTAGTTGGTACGTGGATCGCAGAGAGTTAAGTAATGAACAAATAATCGGTCATACTTCCACGTTCAAGGATCTACTGTAGGCATACAATGTCGATTTGATTGTCAATATTGAGAAACATTTAGGCTGATAAATACCCGTGTGTAAATTTATTCGACAGCATACACACAGATTGGGTCAACCAGCGATGGCTGTAATCCAAGATGGCCACAGATGTAGGACAACATGAGGCTTCAAATCATTTCCATAAACCAACAATATGCAGCTCAGTGCATAAGGCCGTAGCCTGCATGTAATTACGCATAACAGAGCGGGTGGGCTTAGCGGTAACAATTTGGACTGGTATTCAGGAAGTGCTCACTTCGATCCTCGGCAGGGACACCTATTGTCGTGGTTGAGGATTTGTAAGTTTTATTTAGACCCATCATGTAAATGTCAGGATACTGCAAGAAGTAAGGCAAAACCACTTCCTTCCAAATTATACCGAGTTCGTCAGTTTTCTTACCACTGGATGTCTCTTGCAGATTTCTTCTTGTAATTACAAGAGAGATGCTTGTGTAACTTGCATGTGAGGTAGGAACATAATTTTTTCTTAAATATTATGTAAATTTCAAGGAGCCGAGACAGCGTAGTTAGTATAGCCACTGGCTACGAGATTGACGACCGAGGGCTCGGAGTTCGAGTCCCAGTAGAGTCAACACTTTTCTCTTTTCCACGTCGTCGAGACCGGTTCTGGGTCCCACCCAGCCTCCTAGCCACAGGGTAACAGGTGGCTGTTCTCTTGTAGGTAAAGCGGTCGGGGCGTAAAGCTGACCACTCACCTACATTTAGTGCCGAAATCGAGAAAATGTGGAGCTATACATCCACTCTCCCATGCGCCTTCCTGGTGTAGTGCTTCATTATTTAAGCACAGGGACAAATTCATCTTACATTTCTATGTAAATTTCACGCTTCAAGGGATTAACTGGTCTTAGGAAGACAGAATTTGTACGTTTAAACGTACTAGCACACGTGATGTGACGTGATGAAAGAAAATGTCCTAATGACACTAATTAAATAACATAATTCGCATGTTCTGATTGGCAATTCATTAGATTAAGCTATTTCTATTGAACCCAGCACTGATGTCTCATGGCAGTTGTACGGACGATTGTAAACAAGCACCGCTGTCTGTCTTAACTGAATTCAAAAGAATATTTAGCTTTTATATTGATTCCAGCCTTCAGTCTTTTCTCTTCGGTATTTAGGCTATATGATATATAGAGTAAGGACAGTCTACACAACAATATTTCTGAAAGAACAATAAAATAGACACTAATGCACTATTTGTTGCTCAGGCTACATGTTTCGATCCCTACTTTGGGTCATCATCAGGCGTATTACGAATACAAGTATTAGTTAATTGAATTGTGTCTCAACTCAAATATGGATCCATATTATGTTCTTACTAGTTTTTGAACATCTTGCGCATGATGATGAGCCAAAATAATGGCAGAGACTTGTAGCGTGAGCAACAAATAAAAAAAATGTTGATGCATTAGTGTCTATTTTGTTGTTCTTTCAGAAATATTGTTCTGTAGACTGTCCTTACTGTATACAGAGTGTCCCAGGAGGAGTGTACCAAATTTCGGGAGGGTGTTCCTTATGTTAAAGTATGCCGATATAACCCAAAACACCTATGTCCAAAGTTGAACGGTTACGGAGATAATGGCCAGAGAAATGTGAAACTTTGACCGGTGTTACACACTTGTTGATTAGCAAATACATATTAAAACTGGCAGGAATATGTGGATTCTGTAATGTTAATAATGTACGTAACATCAAACTAACTTGTGAGTGACATGAAGGCATAAAATTGAAGTACAAAATATGTCATAATTGTCCTTAGGTTTCCAAGCACTATACATGACACATGACTGGCAAGCGCTGACGTAACTGCGCATACTGGTGTAAACAGACTACATAACTGTATTAAACGTACATTGACGGAAAATCTCTTTTGGAATTTCGTTTCCATTATTTCATTTGGATTATTATGGGACCACGTATGCCCATTTCGTAAATTATTTACACCGTCCAGGGTATAAGACGCCTCATCACTGAATAAATTGACGCTTAACAGTTCGGGATGAGCTTTTATCCAGTGGCACAAATACATACGCTGTGCATGGTCGCCTGGTTCCAGATGTTGTACCCCTTTGTTCATGGTAAGGATACAACTCTTCATCATGTAAAGTTCGCCACACCTGCATACGTGATACACCGATGCGAGAGGCCATTCTACGAGTGGACAGACGCGGACTTCTCTGAACCATCTCAAGAATGTTCTCTCGTGTGTTTATCATTCGTACAT